>NC_135187.1:1367500-1390000 GCF_041146795.1 Maylandia zebra | reverse complement strand
TCAGCTTTTGGTTCATGTTTGTCTCCTCTGTGTCCACTACCTCTATGTGTCATCAGCGTCTCGTCTGTCCTGTCATGTCTCCATGTCTGTTTTGATTCAGTTATGACTCAGCCCACCACGTGTAATAATAATCATAATAACTTTGTTTATAAAGCGCTTTCAGACAAAGTGCTGTACAGCTATTTGAAAGAGACAAATAAATAAAAGTGATGCAAAGCAATACAAGTTAAAACACAATAACAAGTTTAAACATAATAAAAGTTAAAAACGATAAAAATCAAAAAAACTAAAAGGCAAAGAATTAAGACATGTAAGACCGGGTGAACAAGTGGGTCTTGAACTTGGCTTTAAAAAGCTCCACAGAGCAGCCTGCCTGATATCTGGAGGGAGGCTGTTCCACAAATAAGGCGCACGAAAAGAAAAACACGTTTTTTTCTGGCTGTATGAACCTTTACAAGGCCAGAGTCCTGAGATCGGAGCGCACGGGGGGGAAGGGTGCAAAAGATCAGAGAGGTATGAAGGTGTCAGTCCGTTTAAAGCCTTGTAGGTGACCTTAAAATCTGCTCGAACCTGACAAGGTAGCCACATACAGGGGTGATGTGCTCAAATCATCCTCCTGTAAATATATGACTGCGTCTGCCTCGGTTCATCGACTCATCCTCGCTCGTTGTAGGGGAAGTTTCAGTCAGTTTTTCTCACAGTCACTTCAAAGTTATCTTCAGCTAGTCACTTACTGCGCTGCCCTCTCAGTGTTTTGTATTTGCTTTTTGGTTTTCATCGCCTTTTTCTTATGCGTCTCAGCCGATCTGCTTCCCATCAGAGAAAGTCTTCTGTCCAGTGAAACTCTGGACAGTCACATGCTGTATCAGCCAGTGTCTCCACTGTGGCTCCATACGAGGCTCAGAAACAAAGATCCTTGAACAAATTTACAGTATTCAAAGTGTTTGTTGTCACGATGCTCTGAAACTTTGTTAAAAGCTCTCTGAGATCAGACTTCAAAGTCATGATGATGCTACATGATAACAGCTCAGTCATTCGTGACGAGCCTCGCTATGGCGCCGCAGTGACACGTTTTTCCACCGATTACCGTCTTAACTTGATGTTGGTGTGACACAAAATGTGTTTTCATTTATTTCCTTTAACTTTCTATGTTTAGATTGTCATCACAGTCATTTCTTCAGTTTTTCCATAAACAGCTTTTTCTAAAAATTCCCTTTGTTACGAGTCAGTGGTCAGGAAACTAAAAATGGAAGCGTCCTTGGATGTAGGTCTTACATGATGAGAAATATGATTTCATACTGAGCTCTAACAGGAACTTCATCAGTGCTCATCAACCACAAAAGAAGGCCGGCCTGTACGGGAGGATCAGCTGAGTTCCTCTTCCAGCAGAGATAAATGCCGGTCAACCTTCTGCAGATGTCCGAGTCGTGACCATGATGAGAGTGAATATCTGCTGCTGCCTCTTTGCCTTTTTTCTGGGCTGTAACATCACAGCAGGTAAGAACATCTCAGAGTTTCATTCAGATAATCCAGCAGCCGTTTTTTACATGTCAGTATTAACCGGTGTATTTGTATATGTTGATCTCAACATGAAATACAGCAGACTTCAAACCCATTTACACCTTGGGAATATTTGAGATATTTGACTGGAAAAGAAAATCTATTAAGCTCAGTAGAGATGTGTTCAGGGTCAAAGTTGAGTTTGGGTTTAACTTCGGGATCACACAGTTGTTTTAAAAGCATCTTTCAAGACAAAGCAAGAGCCAGTGTAGGTACATATATACAGTATATATAATGTATATATGTCTCTTGCAGGAATCAAACATGATATCATCAGAAACAAGGAGTCCGTCACCCTGCGCTGTCCTCTCTCTGTGGAGGGTACGGTGACGTGGAGCAGAGAGAACAAAGGAAGGATAGTTGACATACTCACCGCTGATGGTAACAGCGAGAGAAGACTCATCGATGACACACGATTCATGTCATCAGCTGATAAGTGGCTGATCATCCTGAGGCCTGCTGCGTCAGACTCTGGGAGATACCTGTGTAATAACAAACCAGCGGTGCAGCTGACGGTGATCTCTCCAGGTAACGTCACACTTTGTCACTGTTGTTCTGTTTGTGTCTGTTTTCAAAGATCAGGTTCCCTTCAGGGCCTGTGGGAATTAAACAGCACGAGCGCACACCTCCATCACTTTAATGGGTTAAATAACAGTCCTGCACATAGATGGCACATCAGGGTCAAAGTTTAACCAAGATTAAGTAACATGAGTGAATTCAGTTAACTTGATTAATCTCATCATTTTACAGGACAATCAGCTTCTACACCCTTTCCAGCAAACGCAGCATCAGCACCACCCACAAACTCAGGTATCACTGAAATCACAAAGTTTCACAGATTATTAAACATAATCAGAGTAAAGCGAGTCTCTGCCACCACAACACCAGCTGTTTTATGTCCAGTTCAAAGAGAATGATGTCAGAGATTTTAATCTGTTTGATCTTAATTTGTAACTAAAGCTGTCACACGCTGTGATAATATAGAACAATACACGTTAGAGTATTTCTCTGAAAACCAAAATCTAAAGTTATGTTGATGACGTGTACAAGCTTGACTGTCCCACCACAGACTGGATCTCAGCTCTCGACAGTTCATCACTTTTAAAAATGCTCTTTTGTTTTCTCTTCCTTTCCTCTGAAGACCAGCAGCTGCTTCTTGGGTTGATTTATGGAACAGCTGCTTCATTCATCTGCATCATCATCATCATCATCATCGTTGCATCTGTTTTTTACCCAGCGAGGAGCGGGTCCAACAAACAAGGTGAAGAAAGCCTGAGACACACGAACGGGAGAATTTTTAAATCCAGTGATAAACACAATTATTTCACAGAATGTAACACGTACTTCTTTAATTCAGTTTTATTTATACAGAGCCAAATCACAACAAACTGCTTTGTACTGTAAGGTAGACCCTACAATAATACATACAGAGAAAACCCAACAATCATATGAGCCCCTATGAGCAGCACTTTAGTGACAGTGGGAAGGAAAAACTCCCTTTTAACAGGAAGAAACCTCCGGCAGAACCAGGCTCAGGGAGGGGCGGGGGCATCTGCTGTGATTGGTTGGGGTGAGAGAAGGAAGACAGGATAAAGACATGCTGTGGAAGAGAGACAGAGGTTAATAACAGATATGATTCAATGCAGAGAGGTCTGTTAACACATAGTGAAGAAGAAAACCCCAGTGCATCATGGGAGTCCCCGGCAGCCTACGTCTATTGCAGCATAACTAAGGGAGGATTCAGGGTCACCTGGTCCAGCCCTAACTATATGCTTTAGCAAAAAGGAAAGTTTGAAGCCTAATCTTGAAAGTAGAGATAGTGTCTGTCTCCTGAATCCAAACTGGAAGCTGGTTCCACAGAAGAGGGGCCTGAAAACTGAAGGCTCTGCCTCCCATTCTACTTTTAAATACTCTAGGAACAACAAGTAGGCCTGCAGAGCGAGAGCGAAGTGCTCTAATAGGGTGATATGGTACTACAAGGTCATTAAGATAAGATGGGGCCTGATTATTTAAGACTGCTGACAGAGAGAATATTATTAGGATATGTAATTAAAACACCTTTTCAATGCTTCGTTTGCAACATAGAAGCTGCGATGATGTGTCCAGATTCCCTCCTCTGTCCTCGCTCACGCCTCTCTTGGAGTCGATCACTAACATTCAGGTTTTGTTCACTTTGGCAGGAAGTGAAAGAAAAGAGCACGTCTATCATTACATAATAGATGACGTCAGGTTAAAGGCTGAAAATGGTGAGAAATACTTTGACTACCTTGCACTGCATTACAGTGTTGCTATAGTTCCCACTGAGACGTGGATTTTATTCATTATTTATTATTTTATAAAGTGATAAGTTTAAATGTTTAAGCATTTAAACGAACATAGTTTCGCGTCATCTTACGATTTCTGCAGTTAGTCTTTGTTTTTCTTTTATATGCCGGTTTTCCTGACTCGCTCTCTTCCATTTATTTATTTATTTATTGAAATTAATGATTTATTGAGGCTCCAAAAACATTTATCATTGAGCATTAAAACAGAGAAAGTAGAATAAAAGAAAAAATACAAAAGTCACACAGGCTTGACACAGTGTGACGACACCAATGTTAAACAACAACATTTTCATCTTCAAAGTCCACATAAAGCCCAAATATATCACAACTTCACCAATACAACATAAAAATATCCAATATAATATGTAATCACGCTCTACATACATATATTTTACAAATACGTATTTATTTGTATGTAAATATACAAACACTCCTGTTGTTATTGTTGTATTTTCTTTATCCACAGCTCCGTCACAGACCATTAGAACCACTGGATAAAGCATCTGCAAATAGCAGCCACCACCTGCACGGCTCACCTGAGAGACACCTGTAAAAGCACTTTTTAAAGCTGCTGTAAAAACATAAAATAGATATTTAACAACAGTTATATCAGGCATGTTGTGCACTTTAAATAACAGCTGCATTATTTTGTTTAAATGATCATATTTACAGTGACAGGACTGTGTGAATGATTGTATTTTCTATCAGTAAATCTTCATTTCTTTAGATTTTATATATTTAAGTCTTTTGCATGTTTATTTTTTATTTTACAAATCATATGACAGTTTTGATCATCTAACTGTTACCTGATATTATAACTCTGAAAATATCCAGTGAATGTTTTAGAAAGAAAGTTGATTTCTCTGCTGACTTTGAAAAGTGAGCTGTTTATTTGGCCAAATACCAACATGAAACTGAACAGGCATGTGCAAAATGTAGACGAGAAATAATCCAAACATGAGCATGAACCCTAACCTGAACAGCTGCAACAAAACTCTGCACGCTGACGTGACTCGACGTGGAGAAACAGGCGACCCGACACTGAACGAGGACGACAAAGGACTTAAATACACAGAAGGGTGATGAGGGCAGTGGGAACACCTGGGGAGGCACAGCTGACACAAATGATCAAGACGCCTCAGGGAAAAACTAAACACACTGAACATGAGCCGTGTCCCAAAACGTCGGCTGCATCCTTCGGAGGACCTTCGCGGTCTACGTGGGCCGGGTCCTTCAAAGACCGAGAAGGCTGGAGGTACGAGGCTGTGAAATGGGACGGTCTAGCCTTCAGATTTGCGTCACCGCTGTGTCGGTGGAGTTTAATAAACTCAGCCGTCTGCTCCTTGATATCTAAAATATAACACTGGTGTAAATTCTCAACTCTCTCACACTTCTGTTTAATCAGTTTTCAGTTTGACGTTTATTCAGCTGTGTGAAAACCCCGGAGGAACCCACCCGATGGATTAATAAAGTTTGATTTAATCGAATAATCGAATAACTTTGTTCTCAGCCAAACCGATTTACTCACGAACAAATAAAACAGAAAAAAGCCAAACAATAACATTTTTCAATTATCCAAGTGACTTATATGTCATGTTTAACCTGAGTAGTGAAAGACAGCGGTGGGTCTGAAAACGATGAAGCCGGGGGTCCACTGCTCTCTCTGCTCTAGTGACCCTTGACCTCCCGGTCAGCTATCGAGCTGGTGGGTCACAGACGTCTCCGAAAACGTCGGAGCGCTTTTGCAAATATGCGATGTCTTGATAAACCGAGCAGATATTTGTAATTTACACAGCTACATTCTCACCTGAAAATATGTTAAAAGTTTATTTTGTGACCCAGAAAGATTAATAAGAGTAATTTTAAAACTTAGTAGCGGCCGCCATTGTTGGAAACTGGAGTTTGGCTGGGCCGCGCTATGAATTCTGGGATATGGTGGGCCGTGAAGCAACACGACCACAGACGCTTGACAGTTAGAACATGGAAGACGTGGAGAGACTAAGGCACAGGCATAACTCAGAGTAAACACTGAGGACAAGACAGACCACACAGAGGACAGGAAAAGACTCGTAACTCAGGAGACGCATGAAACAAACTAAATCCCAACTAATAATAACAACATGAGAACTTAACGTATTCCCAATAAGGAACAATGACTTTCTGTCCCATACCATGTTTGCATGTGTTAGCTGTTTGCTAACCCAAAGCCCGAACAGTTGCAGGTTCATGTCTTGCTTATATGTACATGTTAGCTTGCCAGCTACAGCAGGCAACTACCTGTGTATCAGTAACCTCTTTACCTGGTAGGTGAGTAGTGGCCTGTTACCTGCAACAAAATTATTTAGATAAAAGCAATAATTTTGTTGTTACCATCAAAACATGAGGTCTAAATGTCCTTTCTCTCACATCAAACAGAGCTTCAGTCCTTCAGCCACAGTGCAACAGGCAGCCGTGTCACCAGGAGCTCTGATATTATATAGAATTGTAACGTTTTTTGTTTGTGGAATTAAAATCTAAGCGCAGAGAATGTGGAGAAGCTGAAAAAGCTCAAATTCATTATTTACACTTTGTCTTTCAAAGACAATCACACCAATGTTGTTAAACATGTTGGTTTTCATGCGGCACAACTGTGACACATATTTGTTAAAAATGATTAAAAACTAATATATTATTATGTTAACAAGCAAGACTGGTGCTGCAAATAATACAAGAGAGCAACACTGCAGAAAACTGTCCACCCTTCCACAGCAGAGTTAGTACTCTCACATAACTCTGTTATAATCTATTAGAATTCCAGGACCATGGACAGCGTTACGGCTGTGCAGAATTACCTGCATCTGAAAATCCTCTCTCACTTTGTGACTGTGTGGCAGACAAAGCCACACTTACCCCACGCAGGCCACAGGTGGATGTATCTACATCTGTGTGACAGCAGTTTGTGCCTGTGTGGTGCCAATATGGGTTTTCTATGGACAACCATCATTGGATGAAGTTGTTTTATTAAAAATAATTAATCTGTGAGTGAAAAAGGCACAGATAGTTTAATTCTTTGTAGTCAAAGGAGCTTGCAAAGAAAAGCGTCTGGACTTCTTTAAGTTGCTTGAAGACGTTTCACCTCTCATCCGAGAAGCTTCTTCAGTTCTAAGGTCAAATGGTGGTAACAATATAATAATAATGAGAGCCGACGAGTCTGTCACTCTGGACTGTCCTCTCTCTGTGGAGGGAAAGGTGACAAACTCACAGTACACAGGAGAAATCTGCTCTCTCTTTCTAGTCCCTGTCAGGACTCTTGCTGCAGCATTTTGGATCAGCTGAAGGCTTTTCAGGGAGTTTTTAGGACTTCCTGATAATAATGAATTACAGTCGTCCAGCCTGGAAGTAATAAATGCATGAACTACACTACTGGTCAACAGTTTTAGAACACCCCAATTTTTCCAGTTTTTTATTGAAACTATGCAGTTGTTTCAGTTTTGTCAACAGTTACAGGTAATAAGAGAAATCATGGCTCTGCTCCTGTGAAAAACACTCTCTGCTCACGATTCCTAGTGACACCAAACACTCGTGTTGGCTAGGCAGTCCTGTATACTAGTGAGGTTTTTCAAACAGTGATCCACAGCTGTACTGATGAGTTTGACTCAACAATCCAGTGTCAACTGGAGTTCAGCCACACTGCTAAATTGATGCTGAGAGCAATCAGCTGTAGCTGGTGATGGCTGGTGAGCGACAGGTGTGGTTACCTCCAGCGTGGGAAAATCTTCCCGGTCAAATGATCACTCAGTGCCCAAATATCCGGGGGACACAAACATCCCACACTAAAACAACAGAGGAGATCACGCCATGATTTCAAGCTCACCATCTTGTTCTCTTTTTTCCCGAGGTAGTTCTGGTACCTCAGGAAAAAAGGTACCCCCCCCAACTACCTCCCTCCTCCTCCCGCTCCATCACACCGCCACACATTCAAGGCCTTGAGATGCAGGCGTGTCACTGAGGTGCAGGGGAGGGATTCCCCCCTCTGTCCCTTTCTCCACATTTCTCACACTCTCATATCACATACATATAGGGCCTTGGGGGTGGGCACGTTATACGGCAGTCTCTGTATTCAACATCACCTCTGGCACAAATTTTAAATGCACATAGACATTGAGGGTTCTCAGGAGGGAGTTCTCTGCTGCTCTCTGGCAGGAAGCACCATGCCCTCTCATGTTCTAAATGTGTGCACTGCAACCTTTCTGTGTGTCTCCACGTTGGGTGAGTGTTGAGTTTTTGCATATGTGTGCATGAGGGTGGGAATGCATGTTTGTGTCTGTGTGTGCCTGTTCGTCTATGTGTCAGATCAGGTTTTAGACTCCACCTCTCTGAGAACATCTCAGGCTCTCCCAGGTGTGGGGGCCTATCTCCCCCCACCACATTCCCTGCTGGTGGCAGATGCCCTCAACCGTCGGCTGCAGCTCAAAAGCTGCAGCCCTGCAGGAACGACAGCCGTACATAGAAGCTAGTCAATAAATATGATGAAAAGCATGAAAATGTCTTTGGGTCTGCCGTGGTTTGTTTACAGTGGTAATGCCAGGCTTGTAGTTGGCTAAGTGCTGAACTCCCTGCCATACCTGTCATCAGCTGCTGTTGCTGAAGTGGTCTTCAGTCTTCCTCTTGTATACTGCCTTGGCCAGCTCAGATCTAGCTGCACTGTACTGCATACTGTCACCGGATCTAAAAGCGGCGTCACGTTGCTTCAGCAGGACCTGGACCTCTTTACTCATCCAGGGTCTCTGGTTGGAATACACCCGGAGACGTTTGTCCACAGTGACACTTTGTGTGCTCTTCGAGGTTCTGATGTTAAATACACAACTGTGACCATGATGACAGTAAACCTGCGAGGTATATAGATGGGTCAGTTCAGTCAGATATTCCAAATCCAGGGAACAGTGTCTGTCTACAGTCTTTATGTTCTTGCATCAGCTGTCTTTGATGTAGATGCATAAGCCCCTCCTTTGTTCTTACCAAAGTGGCTCTCATGACGGTGGACCGTGCCGCATGCTAACTCAATCGCTGAGTCCGGAGCTGATGGCTGCAGCCAAGCCTCTGTGCGTAGTATAATGCTACTGTTGGCTGCAGTCTCAGTTCATCTATTTTGTTGGTATGGACCTGACGTTGGAGAGCAAAATACTCAGAAGCGGTGGCTTAAGTGGTTGTTTCTTTGCTCTTTCGTGTCCTTTGTTTACTTCTCCTCTTGGGTTTGCCACTGGGAAGAACCAACCACAGAGACCCTGGAGTTCTTATTATGTCCTCCGGAATGGCGTGGAAGTGGTGACAGTGCGACGTGATATTGTTTGCAAAGTGTAATTCCAGTCCTGACGACTGTGAGTAGATTCCACTCGACACACAGTAGAAAAAAACACTCATAAATATACACGTAGAACATATAAAAGCACCAAACGTGAGCCGCTGTGTTTATGTGTGCCGCCAGCTTGAAGGTCAGCAAGTATCTGGCGTAGCCTCCAGTAATCTTCCCCATATATTCATGGTATCATCAGCTGCATCCCTCTGTAGTTACTGCAGTTCTGAAAACCTTACCTGTGCTTGACAAACAGAATATTTAGTGGATTTTAAAAAGTCTTTTTGGCCCACTCTCTGTAAACTGTAGAGATGGTTGTGTTATACACAAACATCTATGGGTACACTGAGGTTCATTACATGGAATATAAATGGAGCTGGCTCCAGAGTAAAGAGGTTAAAAATATTTAACCAACTCAAAAAACTACAGGCGGATGTTGTCCTATTACAAGAGACCCACAGACCTCTTAGAGGTTCGAATGAACTTAAAACACCTGAGTTTCCTAATGTGTTCTCAGCTTGTTATAATTCTAGACAAAGGGGAGCAGCAATTTTAATACATAAAAATATTAATTTCACAGTACTCGATACAGTTATAGATCCAGAGGGCAGATTCTTAATCATTAAACTATCTATACGTGATAAAAAGCTATGTATTGTAAGTGTATATGGTCCAAATGTTGATGATCCCTCATTCTTTCACGGTTTTTTCAGTGCACTCTCTGAACACTTAGATGGCACACTTGTTCTTGGAGGCGACCTCAACCTTGGACTAAATGAAGACATGGATAGGCTCAATACAGCGGGAACTCAGCGTAATTGGCAGTCCACAAATATAATCAAACAGTATATGAGTGACTTTGGTCTTTGCGATGCATGGCGCTCCCTTCACCCCACCAGTAAGGAATATACTTTTTTCTCACATGTTCATCACTCTTACTCTCGTCTGGATTATTTTTTGGTCAGCAGCTCACTGCTGAACGACATTTCAGACACTGAGATTCATCCTATAGCTGTCAGCGATCATGCTCCTGTATCTTTAACACTAATGCACAAGAATAACACTACGCCAAGAAAAAACTGGAGATTTAATATATCACTACTTAAAGATGAAGACTTTATTAAATATTTTAAAAAAGAGTGGACTTCATATTTGAACTATAATGACACTCCCGAAACATCAGCTTCTGTTCTATGGGAAGCAGGGAAAGCTGTGATGAGAGGTAAAATAATTTCTTTCTCATCACATAAAAAGAAAAAAGAAAACAAAAATATTCAGGAATTAGAAAAAAAACATCAAATCACTAGAAGAAGCCTACGCGTCCCACCAAGATCAGGAAACATTGAACAAAATACGCAAAACAAAACTAGAATTAAATGAGATAATTGATTAAAAAAAACAAAATTCTTAGTACAAAGACTACGCCTACAAAATTAAGAACATGGTAATAAATCCGGTCAATTTCTAGCAAACCAGCTAAAAATAAATAAAGAAAAAACAACTATATGTGCTGTTCAAGATTCATCTGGGAACACATTATATGAACCGATACAAATAAACAACATTTTCAGGGATTTCTATAAAACGTTGTATTCACCACAAATAAACCCATCTAAAAAAGAAATTGATCAGTTTTTGGACAACATAACTCTTCCAAAATTATTGGACACTCAAGCAATGGCACTGGATTCACCACTGACAACAGGTGAACTCCAGGAAGCCCTGATAAGTATGCCCAATAATAAGGCTCCAGGTCCAGATGGCTTTCCTGCAGAATTCTACAAAGAATTCTGGTCGATTCTAGCACCAGTTTTCTACAGAACGTTGTTGGAAATTAAAGAAAAGGGCAGACTTCCATCAAATATGAATTCTGCAAACATTAATCTCCTGCTAAAACCAGGCAAAGACCCTGTATATCCCTCAAGCTATCGTCCAATATCCCTTATAAATGTAGACCTTAAAATAATCTGCAAAGCTCTCTCAAAGAGACTGGAGAAAATAACCCCCCTCTTAATTCATCCTGACCAAACTGGTTTCATAAAAGGTCGGCACTCATCAACAAATACATGTAGATTACTTAATTTGATAGACTACTCATACAGTAAAAACCTAGAAACTACAATATTCTCTTTAGACGCAGAAAAAGCATTTGACAGAGTTAACTGGAAATTTCTATTTGCAACTTTACACAAATTTGGTTTTGGATCCTCTTTCATAAACTGGTTAAAAATATTATATAATTCCCCAACAGCTTGTGTTAGAACAAATGACCAGACATCCTCCAGCTTCTGTCTCTTGAGGGGCACCAGGCAGGGATGCCCACTCTCCCCTTCACTATTTGCAATTTTTATTGAACCACTAGCAGCAGCAATTAGACAGAATTCAGTAATTAAGGGCATAAAATGCAAGAACGTGGAACATAAAATCAGCCTTTATAAAGATGATGTGTAACTCTTTCTCCAAAATTCACAAACCAATATCTCTGGGGTGATTGAATTGATAAACTCTTTTGCAAGAATATCAGATTACTCAATTAACTGGTCAAAATCTACAGTCCTACCGATTAATTGCTCCTTCCATAATTCCTCTTCTACACCACTGCAATCGGGAAATATAAAATATTTAGGTATTAATGTTTCTCCCAAGCTTGCAGATCTAACTAAATTAAACCATATCCCACTTTTAAAGAAGGTAGAAGATGATCTGGCTAGATGGAAATGTCTACCCATATCACTCATGGGAAGGGTTGCCGCTATAAAAATGATGGTCTTACCAAAAATAAATTATTTATTCTCAATGATCCCAACTAAACCGCCACAAGATTGGTTCAGATCTCTAGATTCATGTATGTCCAAATTCCTTTGGAAAAATAAACCCCCTCGTATAAGCTTAAAAACACTACAAAAGACCAAGGATAAAGGAGGAATAGAACTGCCTAACTTTCAGCACTACTTCTTAGCCAACAGGCTTCAGTTTATCTCAGGATGGCTAAAACACACCCTCTTAGATGAACCTTGGCTAGATGTAGAACAAGCACTCTGCAATAATCTAGAGATCTCAGACCTACCATTTATTAGCTCAAACATCAAAAGACATGAATGCTTTAAAAGCATCAACATCAGCTCTTCTCTGACAGCATGGTGGGAGTTTCTAAAATTGACGGAGTCTTCATTAATCCCATGCAAACGTACACCTATCTGGAACAACCCTGACATATTACAAAACAATAATATGATAAACTTTCCAGATTGGAGTGATAAAGGAATCAAATATTTAGAACATATACTAGAAGGAACAGAATTTATTTCATTTGACGGACTAGTTACACAATATGGGATCAACAAGAAAAGATTTTTAGAATATCAACAAATTAAATCCATAGTAAAAAAGAAATTTAAACCGGGTCAAGTTGAACTACAAACACCACCAAGTGTGGTTCAATTTCTTACTCTTAAACCCCCCAAATTACTATCCAAAATATACAGAATGCTTTCTAAAACAGATGAATCAATATCACTTCCTATTGCAAAATGGGAAGCGGATTTATCAGTTAACTTAGACCTAAACTTCTGGTCTCAGATTTGCTTAAAAACCTTTCATCTAATTAGAAATCCCAGTCTTCAATTAATTCAATACAAAATATTACATAGAGTGCACTATACAGGTCATCGGATGTTCAAGATGGGCTTTACGTCTACCAACAACTGCTCACACTGCCAAACCAATTCACCGGACAATTATATCCACGCTCTTTGGTTCTGTCCACCAGTTCAGAAGTTTTGGCGCGAGATATGTGAAGACTTATCGAAGTGTCTGAAATGTAACATTCCAACTTCCCCCTTAGTGTGTTTGTTGGGCAGCTTAGATAATGTCACTTCAGAAAAGAATATAGCCCATATGGTTTTCACTGCCCTATGCATAGCCAAGAAAACAGTCCTCATGAACTGGAAAAATAAAAATAATCTTAATTCTAACCAATATAGAAATTATCTATTAGATTACATTAGTCTTGATACAGCCTCTGCCACCACATCAGATCAATTGCTCTGGGCCCCTTTTATCAGCTCCATCACCTAGTGGGGGTAGGGGGTCATAGTTTGGTCCCGCCTTCACTGTTGTGATTGGTGTGGGGGTAGAGACAGGCTTAGGGCGTCGGGGGGTTCCCCGGAGGCATCTTCCTTGGGGGGCTCAACCCGGGGTAGCGGTCATGTCCGGTTAGGGGCTCTTTTGGCTCTCCGGTGACTGTTTCCTCGCGGCTGCGTGCAGCGGGGCTAGGGGAGGGTCTGTGCTGACGGACGTGGGTTACTGACCTGGTAGCCTGGCTGCCCCTGGGTGGGTCCGGGATGGGCGTGAGGTTCTGGGGGCGCTCCGTCTCTGGGCGGGGGCCCGGACCGGGCCTCCGGGGCTTGGGTCCTGGTTGGTGTGTTGCCGGGGTTGTGGGCGGGTGGGTGCATGGGGGCCCAGCCCTGGAGCAGGGTGCCACCGGTGCGTCGAGCCACCTGGGGGGCTCTTCAACTGGTGGGGGAGATTGTCACATCTTGCAGGAGCTTTCCTCTCCTCAGGAGCTCCCTCTGCAGGAGGGGGAGATACAGGAGAGGTGGAGGAAGATCTCAGCCTGGGTGTTTATTGTCTTATGTAGTCTGGAAGATGAGTGGATGGTGGGGTGGGTGCAGTTTTCTCTGTGGTGGGGTTGGGTGGACTGTCCCGGGCTCTGTGGGGCCGGGCGGCGCTACTGCACTGGGCCCCGGTGTGATGGGCCTGGGCCCCCTTTCCCTGGCGGGTCGCGGAGTATGGGGGTGCCTACTGGGGTCAGCGGGGGAGCTGGCCCCAGGGAGGGGTCACTTGCCCCTCCCTTCCTTCCCTCCCCATCTCCAGCTGCCTCCCTCTTCCCGCTCCACCACAACCACCCACACATGCAGGGCCTTGGAGTAGGGGTATGTCACCAGGGTGCAGAGGAGGCTACCCCCCCCTCTGTCCCCTTCTGGCTGCCTCTGCCTCAATTTTATCCCACAACTTAGACATTCACATTACTCACACTCTCATTACACATACATATAGGATCTTGGGGGTGGGCACGATACACGGAATCCAAAGTACCATCAGGGTGTACACCCCACCCCTGGCGTCGTTGCCCACCTCTCAATTTTAAATACACGTAGACATTGAGGGCTAGCAGGAGGGACTATGCGCTTACCTGTTGCTCCTTGGCAGGTAGCTCCATGCCCTCCTGGGTTTTAAATGCACCTTAGAACACACATGCATCAACACTACAATGAGCGGGTGGAGGGAGGTTTGGAGTCTTCTCCCACCCCCGTTCTCTGCGACCTGCTGGAGCAGGGGGGCTAGGAGGAGGAGTTGGCCGTCCGACTGCGGTCTGGAGTGTGGAGCCTTCCTGCTGCTGCGGAGTTGGGGCGGTCTGCCTCCCCCCACCGCAGGGAAAAGGGAAACACCACCTGGGTCTGGGTGCAGTTCCCCCCTCCAGGGGCGGGGGCACCTAGACCCGGTTTGTAGAGTACGCTTGGGGAGTGTGATCGTGTGTACAACGTCTCTTTATGTCTGTCTCCACGTTGGTTGAGTGTGGAGTAAGTGCATATGAGAGCATGAGGGTGGGAATGGATGTTTGTATCTGTGTGTGCCTGTATGTCTGTGTCTATATGTCAGGTTGGGTATCAGACGCCACCTCTCTGGGGACATCTCAGGCCCTCCAAGGTTTGGAGGCCTATCTCCCCCTACCACCACTTCCCCTGCCAGTGGCGGACCCCCTCAGACATCGGTGCGTTGGTGGTTCTTTGTGTCCGGGGATGGGCGTCCAGGTACACACCGGCTCACTCCTTGGCGGCCGCTTATCGGGGCCTGGAGCCTGGGGCTCGCTCGGGCCACTTCGGAGGTGGGGTGCCCCCGGCCTCTCGGCCTGGGGCTCGGTCACTCAGGCGCAGCTGGCTGCCGGCGGAGCTCACGGGCGCGTCACTGCAACTCCCCCTGGCTTCTGCTCCGCGGCTGCTGAGTGAGCCCTCATCTGGGACTCTCCTCAGCTCTTTCCGGGACAGTGGCGCAGCTGCCCCTCTGTTGGTCTTCCTTGGTCTCTTGTGTTCTGGGGGCCTCTGGATGTCTGGAGTTTTGATCTCCTCCACACCTGCTTCATGCCCTGGAGGATGGGGCTGTGGCCCCCCCACACCCTCTAGCAGATTATTACATGAAGGAACCTTTTAAAAAACAAAAAACAAGCGCGTCCATGCTCACAGGTGTACACACGGGTGATCACACCCACAAACTACACCCTTTTTGGCTCCTACCTCAAAGCACACTGTGTTCTGTTGATCTTATGTGCTGCACAATAATGTTTAACATTTAGTATTTACTGTCATATTCCCATATATCATTGTGATGCTGTTTATTCTATTACTCTTGTTCTCTTCTGCTTGCTTTCTTTTTTCTTTCTCAGCAGGTGACCCAGGTGATTGATATATGCATTTTTTTTTTCTCTGCCCGTTCTGTTGGTTTTTGTCTTTTGCCCTTCTCCCCCGTCCCTCTTCTCAGCTGTTTCTCTTTCCCTCTTTCTTTCTCCCCTTCTTTCCCCCAGTCAAGTCTGTCCCGTATTCAGTAAGTGAAAATAAAATAAACAATAAAAGGTGAATCAAATGGACCATTACGGCAAGGCTGGGATGGTCAGTTTGGTAAAGTAAATCCGTTGGGCATCTTTCTTTGCCTTTAGACAACAATTCTGATGCAAAAGAGCCAAACGGGACAGGCAAAAAAAAAAAAAAAAAAAAAAAAAAAAGAGATGGTTGTGTGGAAATCCCAGCATTTCTGAAACTCTCAGATCAGCCCGTGTGGTCAGGCTGTAGCTGTGTTAGCGTCATGGTCTGGTGAATGCCGGTGTTTTTCCACTATCTGCCACGACTCCTCTGGAGTCTGACTCGTCTCTCAGGGGAGCCGCACCTGGAGCTGATTTCCTCGGCAGTATTTAAGGTCAGCTGGGACAACAACTCTCTGGACGGTTGTCTGTTAACCAGTTTGTGTCCATGAATTGCTTACCTCACCGCCTACAGTTTACTTTCTACCTGGATGCTGGACATAGCTGCTGAATTCTCCACTCTTAGTCTGGTACGGGCTCCCTTTATGGTATCACCTACCTCAGGAGTGTCCGCTGTCATAGTAGCTTCGTTATTTCATGTGTTAATCCTCACTCGCCTGTTCATAGTGAGGCACTCATAGTGAATTCATACTGAATGTACGATCTCTCCCAGCATTACTCATAGTTATGTTGTATTTTGTGTGTTCCCTGGTGCATAGCCCTGCCCCCCTCATTAGTCTCTTGTAAGTAGATGCTGTTAATTCACCTTGTACATAGTCACTGTTTTACGTTCACAGGCACTGTGTACAATCCCACAGCGGCTGGTGTCTGAGTTTTATCTGTTCTGTGGGTCCACTCTGCCTCAGACGGCCTGTGTCGTGACAGTTGGGGCCTCATGAAGCTCACAAACCACTGTCGTTTGAGCTGAATGGTAAAACTAGCTATAGCATACATCAATGAACTCTTCTGGAACTTCACAGGGTGAGAAACAAATGTGACAGTGCAGTGGTTTCATCTACTCTGGTGTAAAAATAGTCGACACTTACAGACCACATTAGCAGCAGATCTCATGCACTCATGTTTACACAGACTCTTCACAGACAGGAGTCACAAAGAAAACCATCTAAAGGAATGTAAATTAAAAAGATGTGTAATTTGTTGCACACTTGGACAAATGACACTTCCAGCTGTGCATGAGAGGCGTGGATGAAGACACAGAGGCTGGACCAGGCGGAACCTGAAGGTGGTGAGTCGTTTTCTTTACTTGCTCATTTGCTCTGCAACTGCAAATACCAAACACAAGCCCTTCAGTTTAGTGCAGCTGCTCTCTGCGGCTGTCTGTGCACTAAAACACACAAACAGGACCCCAAAGCTGCCTGTTTCAGTGCCTGCATGAGCGTCACCCATGGGACCAAAATATTCCAGCTGGATTGCCAGTGAGCACAGTATGTGTCACAAACTGAGATGGGCAGTAACGCGTTACTGTAATCTGATTACTTTTTTCAAGTAACGAGTAAAGTAAGGGATTACTATTGCAAAAACAGTAATTAGATTACCGTTACTTTCTCGTAGGAACGCTGCATTACTGCGTTACTAAAACCGTGATTTTTTTTGCGAGAATGTCTCATGACAGTGACGTAAGCGAGTGCGACGTTCGTGACAACAGCTGTGTGCAGATCAACAGTGGATCATATATCGAGTGCAGAGAGAGTATGAGCGTGTAGCGTTTAAAGCGTGGAAGTACTGACCTTACTTTGAGTTTGATTCCATAAAAAGTGACAAAAACATTAGTGTCCGCTGTGCGTGGGAAGAAAACTTCTTTTTACAGTGAAAAAACCCCTAAACTTCCAAACAAGCACCGAGTAGCTACGACGTAATGGGAAACTCACAGAGAAACTCACGGATTCTTCCACTGACCGCGGCACACCTGCACCAGGGTAACCCTCCGCCTGCCCCACTCCTGCTTTACAGATGAAAATAGAGCAACAGGACCGCTGAGTCTTTGACTTTATTTATTTTCTGCTGTGTTTTACTTGCATCTATTTGAAAGACTGAGTGTAAACACAACAAATATTTTATTTTATGAGCTGGAATGTGCAGAAAATAGGTTTAAATGTTAAACTAATGTCTTCCAGTCAGAGAATGTTGCAGATAATTAAATTTTTGCTTGATGCATAAAGTTAAAAGATTAAAACTAATAAAACAAGTTTTAAAAAGAGACTTTTCCATTTGATTACATTTTGTATGATGATTATGCAGAAAAAGTAGAATTGGGCTGAAAGATCTATCGCTCTATCACCTCTTCAGGTTGTAAATCGTGTTTTTAAAAAGTAACTAAGTAACTAATTACTTTTGAAAATAAGTAATCAGTAAAGTAATGGGATTACTTTTTCGGGGAAGTAATCAGTAATTAGTTACTGATTACTTTTTTCAAGTAACTTGACCAACACTGGTCACAAATGCAGTAATAAAGAACTGAATGCATAAAGCAACAATGCTAAGCACACCAAACAAATAAAGAAGATAAAACTGTGGAGAGGGGCAGTATCTTTGCAGTACATTCACCCGTCAAATGAGTCACACACATTTCATAATAAATAATTAAATAAATGTAACCATATTTTCTGGCATCTCCATTGTACCATCTTAGAAATCTCCAGTTGTCAAAATCTCACTGGTTTTATATATTTTACACACACCTGTAAAACCTCGTTAGTCTCGACCATCAAGAAATAAGAGCAAACAACAAAACCTGAATCAAGAAACAGGAAAAAGATTATTAATCTCATTTACAAACTCATTTGCACCACTAACTCCACCTCCACCCTCGTCTGCTTCAGGAAGGAAATAAATCATGTGCACCATATTTCAATGTGCTGGTTTTCTACTGGTCACTATTAGCGCTCCCTCCTTTCTTGTACTGCGGCTGTTTTGCTGCCGCTTCTTAACAGAAGTAAACATTTTAAATTGACTTTCTTTCACTGCAATTTTTAAAACCTGTGTAACAGATTATTATACTGTAGCGAGCGTCTGTTCTCTGACCACAGAACCTCAGAAATAGAAGAGCAGGCGTGTTCACAGAGGTGCTGACTTCCTGTTCTCTGTTCAAACACAGACGGTGGTCACTGTGAGTTCAGACACTTCAGCCTGTCAGGATGTGGGTGAACATCTACTGCTGCCTGTTAGCCTGCGCTCTGAGCGGTCATACCACAGCAGGTGGGACACTTTGCATTAATGTCTGATATACTTTATAGTTTTCACACATGTGCATTTGTGTTGGTGTTTGTAGTTTCAGGGATTTCACACGATTATAGAAAACGAGTTCAGAGTGTGAAGCAGACACACGATCACAGGAAGTCGAGTTATGGTGTCAGTGTAGCTCAAACTAACAAACACTTCATGAAGACAAATTTCTATCGTAACTCCTTCATTTGTTTAACAAATTATTTTGACCAAAGAATTTTTATGAACAGTTTTTTATTTTAGTTTTTATAATGAAATATCATCATCATATCCTGACTATGATTATCTTTCTATCATCCTTTCAGATTTCTGTTTTCTTTGTAACTTTTATTTCCACACATACATTTTATTTGCTCATTTTTTTATTTGTTTTGCAGGTTTAACCCGTGAAGTAGTTACAGAAGGGACGCAGCTCACTGTGCGCTGTCCTTACTATCTACAGGGTGGAGTGAGGTGGAGCAGAGAGAGTGGAGGAAGCAGAGCTGACATACTCACTGTTGATGGAGAAAGAAACATAAAACACATCAATGATCCACAGAAACGATACGCTTCACAGGCTGACGGGTCTCTGATCATCCTCAGAGCTGCTCCCTCAGACTCTGGCAGATACTTCTGTAATAGTTACCTGGCAGAGGAGCTGACAGTGATCCCATCAGGTAACATCAAACTTTATTACCTTCCTGTTTAAAATCATGCATGTCTGCTGAAAATGTGATTTTTAGTCTTAAATGAGACCAGTGTGGTTGTTAGCACTGTGGCTAACCGTGGGGTCAGATCCACGGGCCGTCTGAGGCCTTTCAGTGTGGAGTTATCGTGCTCTTCATGTGCTCACATGGTCCTCTGTGTTCCTCCCACAGTGCAGAGTCGTGCACAGTTTAGGTTAAGTCCTGACTCTAACTTGGCCGTAGGTGTGAGTGCTGGTGGTTGTTGGTCTGTGTCAGCTGTGACAGGCTGCCACACAACCCTGAACTAGTTTAGCTTTTTGACCTCTCGTGTTTTTAACTGCAAGCACATCTGTGGTCAGCATGGTTAACATAAAGTTAACTTTTTAATGTAAAAATACAAAGTACCACATCAAATATTAAAGTAACTCTGCGACAATAATCATTACAAATAAGGGCCAATCCCAGTACAACATTTGACATTCCTGTTTTCCATATGGCTGGTGTGTATTGGTTTGGATTTTGGAGACGCCTCTGTGTAGCATTAACTCCCATAACTCCTGTCTGATGTAGCCAAAGAGCTTTCATACAGAAGTCCTGCATCAGCCACGAAACACAGACATGAAAAGTTTTACATGTTACCATAAAACACATTTCACTGTCCTCTGTAACAGTGAACAGTTTTCTGATCTGTCTTGTATTAGCTGCAATAACAGCTGTGTAACACATGGCGATCATTAAGAGCTGCCTCCCTCCCTGCCTCCCATCTCCAGCTGCCTCCCTCTTCCCGCTCCTCCACAACCACCCACACATGCAGGGCCTTGGAGTAGGGGTATGTCACCAGGGTGCAGAGGAGGCTACCCCCCCCCCCCCCCCCCCCCCCCCCCCCCGTCCCCTTCTGGCTGCCTCTGCCTCAATTTTATCCCACAACTTAGACATTCACATTACTCACACTCTCATTACACATACATATAGGATCTTGGGGGTGGGCACAATCACGGAGTCCAAAGTACCATCAGGGTGTACACCCCACCCCTGGCGTCGTTGCCCACCTCTCAATGTTAAATACACGTAGACATTGAGGGCTAGCAGGAGGGACTATGCGCTTACCTGCTGCTCTCTGGCAGGTAGCTCCATGCCCTCCTGGGTTTTAATTGCACCTTAGAACACACATGCATCAACACTACAATGAGCGGGTGGAGGGAGGTTTGGAGTCTTCTCCCACCCCCGTTCTCTGCGGCCTGCTGGAGCGGGAGGGCTAGTAGGAGGAGTTGGCCGTCCGACTGCGGTCTGGGGTGTGGGGCCTCCCTGCTGCTGCGGAGTCGGGGCGGTCTGCCTCTCCCCACCGCAGGGAAAAGGGTAACACCACCTGGGTCTGGGTGCAGTTCCCCCCTCCAGGGACAAGGGTACCTAGACCTGGTTTGTAGAGTACGCTTGGGGAGTGTGATTGTGTGTACAGCGTCTCTTTATGTCTGTCTCCACGTTGGTTGAGTGTGGAGTGAGTGCATATGAGAGCATGAGGGTGGGAATGGATGTTTGTGTCTGTGTGTGCCTGTATGTCTGTGTCTATATGTCAGGTTGGGTATCAGACGCCACCTCTCTGGGGACACCTCAGGCCCTCCAAGGTTTGGAGGCCTATCTCCACCCACCACCACTTCCCCTGCCGGTGGCGGACTCCCTCAGGTGTTGGTGTGTTGGTGGTTCTTTGTGTCTGGGGGTGGGCGTCCGGGTACACACCGGCTCACTCCTTGGCGGCCGCTTGTCGGGGCCTGGGGCCTGGGGCTCGCTCGGGCCCCTTTGGAGGTGGGGTGCCCCCGGCCTCTCGGCCTGGGGCTCGGTCACTCAGGCGCAGCTGGGGGCCGGCGGAGCTCACGGGCGCGTCACTGCAACTCCCCCTGACTTCTGCTCCGCGGCTGCTGGGCGAGCCCTCATCTGGGACTCTCCTCAGCTCTTACTGGAACAGTGGCGCGGCTGCCCCTCTGTTGGTCTTCCTTGGTCTCTTGTGTTCTGGGGGCCTCTGGATGTCTGGAGTTTTGATCTCCTCCATACCCGCTTCACACCCTGGAGGACGGGGCTGTGGCCCCCCCACACTCCCTAGCAGATCATTACATGGAGAAACCTTTGGAATGCAAGCATGCTGATCCACACAGGTATGCACACATGGGTATTCACAGACGCGGACTAAAGCTTTCTTGGCTGCTGCCTCAAAGCACACTGTGCGCTGTCTATCTTGCGTGCTGCACAATATCGTTTATTATTTAGTAAATATTGATATCTATGACTAGCTAGTTTATTGTGATGGTGCTTTGTTTTCTCTATTATTATGTTGCTCTTTGTTGTTTGCTGTCTCCTCTGTTTGTTTTTTTTGTTTGTTTTTTTTTTTTTCTCCATACAGGTGACCCAGGAGTTCTTTTTTTTTTTCTCTCTCTCTTCCCCCCCCTTCTCACCGTCTCTTCTCCCCTTTGGTTTTCTTTCTTTCTCTCCCCCTCTTTCTCTCATTCATTCCCCCTGTCCTATTTATTAAAAAAAAAAAAAAAAAAAAAAATGACAAAGGATGAACTGAAGCTCTGCCATCACGTAATGTCGCATACAGCTGTTTCTGATGTCATTTAAGGAAAAAAAAAAAAAAAAAAAAAAAAAAAGCAATAATAAAACTGTGTCACCAACTAAACACAGTAACACTAACACAACAGTGTGTGCTGAAGCTTTACTGCACAGTGTTTCTCTGAGAATTAGATTTTGAAAAGAAACTAACAACATGAGAAAATTTGTGTTCGTCCGTTATACAAAATGCATCTTAGTTTG
>NC_135187.1:1290000-1362500 GCF_041146795.1 Maylandia zebra | reverse complement strand
TTGATGCTGGTAAATACAATAATTGAAAAACACCACGTTACATATAATATACATTTAATAATGTAAAACATATTATGGAGTATGCTTCTGCTGTGAGGTCCCGCCTCCTTGTACTTATGCAATTAATCGCTAGATGGATATATTTATAAATAATATTATATTAGGGACATTTTCCTATACATATTTGTGACCTGGGGGTAGAATTGATTGTGAACTGGAAAAGGAAAATGCTCATGAACTTGCAAATTAAAAACACGATGCATTTAAGGTAACTTTTTCATTTTTATTTAAGAAGAGAACTTGTTCCACTCTGCGATGGCCGAACCTGTTCCTTTTTTATATTTAGATCATTTCTCCTGCCTTAAGCAAAATCCCTTCACATGGCCCAGAGGAGGCTGCAGTGCAGAGAAACTGGTAGAGATGCAGTTTGTCATGGTCTACGGTGGGTGGCTGGAGTTTCCATTAGGCTCCTGAACTGACCTGGGATCCGCCCCTGGGCAGGGCCAACTCCAGCTCCTGCACACCTGGAGCCTATTGCAGGCAATCAAGCCAGAGGGATTTAAACCACACATCGATGTTCACTCACTGCCAGTTCGTCATCAACCCATGTTGGTAACAGGTCTTGTGCTTCAAATTCTCGCTGTGCTTTATCTTACTAACAAAGACTCTTTTGTGCTACAGTTGCTGTACCCACCCTGGCTCACTCCACCTCCGGACTCGGGATACCTAGTGATCATTTTGGAAATCCCTCTGTGCCTCACCTGCCTGCCCTCCTGCCATCACACTCCATCTGGAGCCCCGCATCTCAGGTCAGCCTTTCCACGCCACTCAGCCTCCCCTGGATCTTCATCACCCCCCCTCTCAAACACTCCAGGTCCCTAACTGCAAGTAAGAATTGCTGCTCTTATACTGGCCACTTCTGAGCTGCCTTCACTACCTGCCTAACTCCTATATCCTCTTCCCTCAGTGTGACTGTTCCCCACTCAGCTCCGTTCCGCTTCTCAGGCCTCGTTCCCTCGCCCTAGCCACGTTCCCCTGGGCACGCCACACCAAGGCTCCACGTCTCGTCATTTTCTGTCTTTGCCACGTTTCCTTTTTTTCCCCCTTTGCACTTAACCGTAATAAACTGTTAAATCATCTACTGTCTCCGCTCTGGGTTTCTGCACCTGAGTCCTATTCAGTACCGGCCATCCGTCGCCGTGACACAGTTATACAGTCTTTAATTAATTAAATTGCTGCACAATTGGCAGACTAACATTAATAAAAAATTAAATACATGTTTTTATAACATCAAGTGTAAAGAGTCACGTGGAAGTGTTTCTAAAGTTATTTAATGATATTTATATTATGGAAGCAGATTTTTGACATTTGAAGTTTTTCCCGTTGTCAGATAAAATAAACGCACAAAACAAAAGCAAACGGCCAGAACACAAAGCTGGAAAACTCACCCGATCGACCAAAATCAACTCAAAATCCTCCCACACAACAGAACCTCCTCTATTCCTCGCTGGCTCCAAATCTCTCAGTGGAAATATCAGTGGTTCGCTTTCTGTCACCATCAAAACACTCCACAAATCCCGCGAATGATTCACTTCCTTATAAACCATTGACTCAGACACTGAAGCAGTTAGGCTCTAAATGAAGCTTCGGACGTCACTGATCACGTGACTCTGGTGAATCAAGCTTCGACACAGAGCTTCAGAAGCAGCGTGTTGATTTTTGTGACACACGCACCGGAGCGTCAGCTTCAAGCGGACCATCACTAGGTTCTGGGTCATTGTTGCTTGGGTTGTGTTCTTAGTTTTCTTGTTTTCTTGTCTCATGGTTGTTCAGTGTCGTTTATCAGATTCCCCCTTGTGTCGTTACCCCCTGTGTGTATGCCTCGTTTCTCTTCCTGTCTTTTATTCTATATTTTCCCAGCCTTTTTCAGTGGTGCGACTAAAAAAAAAAAAAAAAAAATTTGGTTGCACCTGTGCGACCAACTGTTCGGGTAACAAAAAAAAAATCTCTGCAACTCTCCGTGTGGTCAACGACACACACATTTTATAATGGATCTACGTCTGTGCTGCTTTTAGCTGCTGATAGCTGATTGGTAGGAAGTGAGACAGAGATCAGTTAGAAATCAGCTGTGGAGGATTTATCTGAATTACTTCCTGTCAGCCTCTCAGTTTCCACTGATCACAGATCAGCAGCTGTCAGTGTCTTCACCGTGGACTCGCTCTCCTGCAGGACACAGCCTGCAGCACAGAGGGAGGAGCATCGAGGTCGACAGACTGACACTGAAACTGATAAACCCCTGACCCTTAGCTACGTGAGCTATAGATGCTCATGGATCTACAGGGAGTGCAGAATTATTAGGCAAATGAGTATTTTGTCCACATCATCCTCTTCATGCATGTTGTCTTACTCCAAGCTGTATAGGCTCGAAAGCCTACTACCAATTAAGCATATTAGGTGATGTGCATCTCTGTAATGAGAAGGGGTGTGGTCTAATGACATCAACACCCTATATCAGGTGTGCATAATTATTAGGCAACGTCCTTTCCTTTGGCAAAATGGGTCAAAAGAAGGACCTGACAGGCTCAGAAAAGTCAAATATAGTGAGATATCTTGCAGAGGGATGCAGCAGTCTCAAAATTGCAAAGCTTCTGAAGCGTGATCATCGAACAATCAAGCGTTTCATTCAAAATAGTCAACAGGGTCGCAAGAAGCGTGTGGAAAAACCAAGGCGCAAAATAACTGCCCATGAACTGAGAAAAGTCAAGCGTGCAGCTGCCAAGATGCCACTTGCCACCAGTTTGGCCATATTTCAGAGCTGCAACATCACTGGAGTGCCCAAAAGCACAAGGTGTGCAATACTCAGAGACATGGCCAAGGTAAGAAAGGCTGAAAGACGACCACCACTGAACAAGACACACAAGCTGAAACGTCAAGACTGGGCCAAGAAACATCTCAAGACTGGTTTTTCTAAGGTTTTATGGACTGATGAAATGAGAGTGAGTCTTGATGGGCCAGATGGATGGGCCCGTGGCTGGATTGGTAAAGGGCAGAGAGCTCCAGTCCGACTCAGACGCCAGCAAGGTGGAGGTGGAGTACTGGTTTGGGCTGGTATCATCAAAGATGAGCTTGTGGGGCCTTTTCGGGTTGAGGATGGAGTCAAGCTCAACTCCCAGTCCTACTGCCAGTTTCTGGAAGACACCTTCTTCAAGCAGTGGTACAGGAAGAAGTCTGCATCCTTCAAGAAAAACATGATTTTCATGCAGGACAATGCTCCATCACACGCGTCCAAGTACTCCACAGCGTGGCTGCAAGAAAGGGTATAAAAGAAGAAAAACTAATGACATGGCCACCTTGTTCACCTGATCTGAACCCCATTGAGAACCTGTGGTCCATCATCAAATGTGAGATTTACAAGGAGGGAAAACAGTACACCTCTCTGAACAGTGTCTGGGAGGCTGTGGTTGCTGCTGCACGCAATGTTGATGGTGAACAGATCAAAACACTGACAGAATCCATGGATGGCAGGCTTTTGAGTGTCCTTGCAAAGAAAGGTGGCTATATTGGTCGCTGATTTGTTTTTGTTTTGTTTTTGAATGTCAGAAATGTCTATTTGTGAATGTGGAGATGTTATATTGGTTTCACTGGTAAAAATAAATAATTGAAATGGGTATATATTTGTTTTTTGTTGAGTTGCCTAATAATTATGCACAGTAATAGTCACCTGCACACACAGATATCCCCCTAAAATAGCTCAAACTAAAAACAAACTAAACACTACTTCCAAAAACATTCAGCTTTGATATTAATGAGTTTTTTGGGTTCATTGAGAACATGGTTGTTGTTCAATAATAAAATTATTCCTCAGAAACACAACTTGCCTAATAATTCTGCACTCCCTGTATGTCTGTGTATGCGACACCTGCCGAGGTCTCTGTGTTGAGACTAAGATAGACGACGGTGACACTGCTATTTTCTCACTTCCTCTGTGCAGCAGCTGCCGTTCGCTTTCAGTTTCAGTTAGAAGTAAACTTTGCCCAAAGGGACAAACTGGGAAAAACTCCATGGACTGTGTCCTCCATCCTCCACGGCACTAACCAGGCTCTGCAGTGGTGGGCGGGGTCTCGGGGCATCCAGCAGGACCTGTTCTCCTCCAATCAGTGCATTAACCCCCTGCTTTAAACGCTTCCTTCATGTTTCCATCTGAATCTTATGTCCATGTTTCATATCCAGTCTGAGTTTCCTGGGCCAGGCTGTGAGGTGTCACTCCAGTTTCTCCTGTGCAGAATACAGGTGATCAGACAGGCTAACGAGCCGTGTGGTGATGCCATGCAGAAGGATAAATTCACTCACTGCAGAGCACCACTAACATGTCACTGTGTGCACTGAGCCACCACCAAAAATACAAACGCTTACTAATAAAGCTCCACTTACAAAGAACCTCGTGTGCTGTTTTACAACAGCTTTGCATGATTCTCAGTTCAGAATAATCCCCAGTGAAGCCTTTTGTGCCTTCAGATGTAGGCGACTGAGCTGCTGCACTGTTTTCATCACTTCTGCTTTCTCACACTGACAAACTCAACTCTGCTGTCGTCACATGATTATTTCTGCGACCTTCACTTTAACCTCAGCGCTGTTTTTCTCTTCTGCCTTCAGATTCTAACTCGAGCAGAGCCTCCATGTTTTTATCTTGGATGTTCAGAAATTTCATCTCAGGTGGAAACTTTTTCTTTTCCCAGCTCCTCTTATTAACTTTCCAGGTGCGATTGTGGCTCAAGAGTTGCCGGTTCGAGCCCCGGCTCCGACAGTCTCGGTCGTTGTGTCCTTGGGCAAGACACTTCACCCATTGCCTGGTGGTGGTCAGAGGGCCCGGTGGCGCCAGTGTCCGGCAGCCTCGCCTCTGTCAGTGCGCCCCAGGGTGGCTGTGGCTACAATGTAGCTGCCATCACCAGTGTGTGGATGTGTGTGTGAATGAATGGATGTGTGAAGCACTTTGGGGTCCTTGGGGACCAAGTAAAGCGCTATACAAATACAGGCCATTTACCATGACTGTTCCTCCACGCAGAGATATGAGCTGTGTGACTCTAACATTAATTATGATCTCTGATGACTGTGACCACGTCACTCGGCTCTTTTAAGAGTCTGTCTGTGTGCAAAGGAATGATTTAGCTCCTGATAGCTGATTGATAGGAAGTCATACAGATAGAGCTCTTCTACAGATCAGTTATCAGTTAGAAATCAGCTGTGGAGGAATTATCTTGCAGAGTGTAGACGACTTCCTGTCAGCCTCTCAGTTTCCACTGATCATAAATCAGCAGCTGTCAGTGTCTTCACCGCGGACTCGCTCCCCTCCAGCCACCTCCTGCAGCTCTCCTGGGGGGGCAGTGAAGCATTTCCAAACCGGCTGGGAGACACGATGTGTCCATCAGGTTCTGGCTCTGCCCCAGGGTCAGGGCAGGACACACGTGGAGCACCTCAGGGATGCAAAGCATCTATTGGCTCCTTCCAGTGTGGAGTGGAGAGGCTCTTACCTCGAGACCTCTGCGTTCATTTTAATCTAAACTGGACACAGCATCACTTCAGTTCGTCCACAAACCTCATTTGTATTTGTCTTCGTCTGCTGATCCATGAAACATGTCTCTGTCTAATACACGAAGAACGAAAAACACTAAAATGTCACCAAATGAATCTCCATCATGTATCTGTGTGTCTGAGTTCTAACAGCAGTCGGTGAGTTTAGTTACAGTCACTGGATTTGAAACAAGTGTAACAGGTTATAATAACGAGAGAAAGCGTCTGTTCTCTGACCACAGAACCTCAGAAATAGAAGAGCAGGCGTGTTCACAGAGGCGCTGACTTCCTGTTCTCTGTTCAAACACAGACTGTGGTCACTGTGAGTTCAGACACTTCAGCCTGTCAGGATGTGGGTGAACATCTACTGCTGCCTGTTAGCCTGCGCTCTGAGCGGTCATACCACAGCAGGTGGGACACTTTGCATTAATGTCTGATATACTTTATAGTTTTCACACATGTGCATTTGTGTTGGTGTTTGTAGTTTCAGGGATTTCACACGATTATAGAAAACGAGTTCAGAGTGTGAAGCAGACACACGATCACAGGAAGTCGAGTTATGGTGTCAGTGTAGCTCAAACTTCACGTTTCATCTTCCGGAAGAAAAGTTTTAAAAATGAAATCCTCTGTTTGTTTTAGACGAACTGTTTGAAAACAACATTCATGAAAAACTGTGATTTTTACCTGAAGTTCAGCTTTTTATTGATTGATTCATAATAAGATAATGAAATAATCATTTTCAGACTAAAGCTTTAAGAATTTACAATCAGGAAACATTCATAGGACGGCAAATATCCTGCTGTTTCCTAACAAACTGTCAGTTAACTTGCTTCCTTCTGTCAGGTGTGATGCTTAGCTTAACTTGAGGACAGAGCACAGAGTAACACTCAGGTCACTCTTCATGAGACAGAGAGTCATGTGATGTTAACGTGTACTCGGTGAGTCTGAGACATGATTTTAAAAATGCTTTTGTTTTGCAGGTTTAACCCGGGAAGTAGTTACAGAGGGGACGCAGCTCACTGTGCGCTGTCCTTACTATCTACAGGGTGGAGTGAGGTGGAGCAGAGAGAGTGGAGGAAGCAGAGCTGACATACTCACTGTTGATGGAGACAAAACTACAAAACACATCAATGATCCACAGAAACGATACAGTTCACTGGCTGACAGGTCTCTGATCATCCTCAGAGCTGCTCCCTCAGACTCTGGCAGATACTTCTGTAATAGTTACCTGGCAGAGGAGCTGACAGTGATCCCATCAGGTAACTTTATCAGCGTTAACCTGTTTACTCTTTAAAAATCATTTCTGATTTTAAAAAAACCCTCAAACATCAGTGTGTTAATAAATGCTGCGTTTGCATTTTCTATAAAGTAATAACTGTAATGTTCTTCATGTGTAAACCTCACATGCTGCAGTAACCTGTGAGCAGCTGTGAGCAGCTACATAAAAGTCTTATCTCTGCTCTCTGTAAACTCAAACCACACTGAAGCATTTCAGTGTGGGTTATTGTGCAGTGATCGCCGGTATTACCAACGTGGTTATCAAGTGTCTCTGTGTGCTGTAACAAGAGAGCAGCAACACAATGTGTGGTGTAAATGTGGATGTGGGGATTGTTGCTGTTGTCGGCGCTTTAGTTTTGATTCTACTGGAACGTGATCAGGAGTCGGACCACGTTGGACGGTTAATGTGGTCTTTCACAGAAAATGGAACAATTATGCAGCCTAGTGTGATTCAGTCAGACAGTATTAAACCACAAACACTGTAAATATTACAAGAACAAATGCCAACAGTAGTGCTGCAAACAAGGCAACAGAGGCGTCCATGAATCTGCTTTTCCAGCCACAGAGCTTTATCAAGAAGCTGGAGCTTATCTCAGATTGTTTAACCTGACCTCTGACTTTCTGCTTCTTAATTCAGATCAAACTGAGGTTATTGTACTCGGCCCTGAAAAGCTTAGAAATATGGTATCTAAGCAGATTCTTACTCTGGATGGCATTACCTTGGCCTCCAGTAACACTGTGAGGAACCTTGGAGTCATTTTGGACCAGGACATGTCCTTCAACGCACATATTAAACAAATATGTAAGACTGCTTTCTTCCATTTGTGCAACATCTCTAAAGTTAGAAATATCCTGTCTCAGAGTGGCGCTGAAAAACTAGTTCATGCATTTATTACTTCCAGGCTGGACGACTGTAATTCATTATTATCAGGAAGTCCTAAAAACTCCCTGAAAAGCCTTCAGCTAATCCAAAATGCTGCAGCAAGAGTCCTGACAGGGACTAGAAAGAGAGAGCAGATTTCTCCTGTTTTGGCTTCCTGTTAAATCCAGAATTCAAAATCCTGCTCCTCACATACAAGGTCTTAAATAATCAGGCCCCATCTTATCTTAATGACCTTGTAGCACCATATCACCCTATTAGAGCACTTCGCTCTCGCTCTGCAGGTCTACTTGTTGTTCCTAGAGTATTTAAAAGTAGAATGGGAGGCAGAGCCTTCAGTTTTCAGGCCCCTCTTCTGTGGAACCAGCTTCCAGTTTGGATTCAGGAGACAGACACTATCTCTACTTTCAAGATTAGGCTTCAAACTTTCCTTTTTGCTAAAGCATATAGTTAGGGCTGGACCAGGTGACCCTGAATCCTCCCTTTGTTATGCTGCAATAGACGTAGGCTGCCGGGGATTCCCATGATGCACTGGGTGTTTCTTCACTCTCTATGTGTTTACTCTCAAATGGTCGCAGCAGATGGCCCCGCCCCTCCCTGAGCCCTGTTTCTGCCGGAGGTTTTTTCCTGTTAAAGGGAGTTTTTCCTCCCCACTGTCGCCGTTACTCACATCACAGGGGGTCGTTTGATTTTTGGGACGTAATTATTTAAAAAACTTTAAAAAGCCATTCATTGGCTTTGGGCGTTAATACCATGTCAGACCTAATGAAGAGTACATGTAAATGAGAAAATAAAATTAAATAAATGTTAATATTCTCTATAATTAACAGTGTGCAAACTGGATGATCCAGTTTTGTAACCTTTCTTCTGTTAACTCTAATAGCAGTTGTGGTTTAGAGACCAAAAATAAAACTGTCCATTCTCTGTATCACCAACTAAACTCCAGCACCTTGTTGTGTGGATGCATCACAGTTTGCATGTTGGGATGAATTACTTTAAATGATAAATGTGTCACTAACTCCCAGTTTTACACTGAAACTCTAACAAAACCAGGTTCCATGTTCCAGTTACCATGGTGACCGAGCCTACATGCCTGCTAACCCCGTAATCTAGACACATCCCTCAGGTCTCAATAGGTTCATTCATCACATTTCTTTAATTAGCTATTTGCTTTTGCTTTTTTGATATTGTTTGTTTTTATTTTTTGTTTGTTTGTTTGGGCCCCTGATTTCATAATGAACACAAGAAAAGTCAATAATTGTCCATTTTACAAGCTCAATCGTGGTTTTTAGTCACACATTCATTTGTTATTCACAGGAACAATAAGACGCCGTGTTGAAGAGAGAGGCAGCGTCTTACTGAAATGTCCTGGTGATGCTGGAGGATCAGCTGGTCCAACATGGAGACGAGACTCTGGAGAAATAAATGAAGGAAGGATGTATTTTTCCCGTAGAGACAAAACATTAACAATAAGAGAAGCTGAGCCTGCTGACTCTGGACTGTACTACTGTGATGGGAAACCAGCTGCTTATGTGACTGTGACCAAAGGACAGAGATCTGACAGAGGTGAGACACATGAACCTCTGACCGTCAAACATGAAGCCTGTTAGTGTCAGCCTGACTGAGACCATCAGCTTGTGTCTCCACTGTGGTTCAGGAGTGAAACATCCACAGCGAGCACACTGACAGGCTGCTGGATGTTTGTAATAAAAACTGACCCAGAATCAGTGCTGCATGAATCTGAATATGTAAAGTAACGATTCAATAGGAGTCAGACTGAAGAGAAACTAGAAGTTTGCTTTCAGTCTGTTTCAGTCTCACAGAGTGTTGTACATGTAGACAAAGTTAGGCCAGGTTTAACGCTGAGATATGAAACTACCACACACTCATACGAGTGGGTTGAGGTTTTGAGCAAGATGCAAATACACAGCTGAGTACAGCAGTGACAGTCTGCTGCTCCTGTCCAACAGCAGCTTTGTGATGCACAGTAAAGATTCCCACAGTTCACTGGTGACCAATCAAATTTACTTCAAGAGTCAAAGTTATAAATGATGACAATGGAATTATATTTATTATAGAAAGAAGGGCGCTGTAGGGAGAATCCACCATTATTTTTCTTTAATAAAGAAAAAAAGTGAAATTGCATCAGAAAATGTTTCTGTTTGAGTTATTACATCAGATGCAGATTGTCAGGAGCTTCGTGTGTGGAGGAGAGGAAGAGATGAAACACAGGACTCGTTGATTAGTGAAGGATTACCACGGCCTTTATCACAGAGTGGATGAACAGAACATGAACGGACATTGATTGACTGGCTAACTGATTTGAGCAGAACACACAGGATAGGCAACATCTATGACACGACAAAGGACTGGAGGGAACCAAGGGCTTCAACAGGGTTCCTGTAGCTCAGGAGGAAGAGCAGGTCAGTTGGTAGTTCGATCCCTGGCTCCCCTAGTTTGCATGCCTAATATAAGATACTGTACTAACCCCGACTTGCTCTCCGATGCATCCATCAGAGTACGAATGAATGATGTATGAATGATAGTTACACAGCACTCAACGTGTAGATAATAGTGCTTGTGTGAATGGGTGTGTATGGGGTGGATGCTTTGAGTACTCCAGTACTCCATTTACCATTCACCAGTCCAAATACATGACTAACTAACGACTGGAGACAGGTGAGTACACGGCTGAACTCCAACTAATGATGCATGGGATGAACTGGAACACAATACACAGGTAGACAGCCTGCACAGACAACAGAAAGTGAAAAACACGGCTGTGGAAAATAAACTGAACATGTGAAAACTGAAAACACTGGGTGACCAGGAACACTGACACAGACATCAGAGAAGGCGATGTTACACGTGCCATCTCCGCTCTTTTTGTCGCAGCAGCACTGGCTGCCATCTAAAGCAATGAAGTATAAAAGGCAAAAGCAGAGTTTGTACAGTTGTAAGGAGCTTGAACGTGAATATGTTTTGTAACTGCCTTCAGTGTTTGTGGCGGGGCGTGGTCTGCGGTGCCGTGTGGACCTGCACAGCATCCGCGATCACGCCCGCCGAGCAAAAACACGGGGACTCGGGGTTGTGTGTGCTGTATGTATGATTATTCTAAGAACTCTGAGCTGAGGTTCCCCTTTTTCTAAATCTGTACGTTCTTACAGAAAGAGGAAGCTGTTAGTTGTTTATCACACAAAAGTACAAGTCAAAGGTCACGTAGACATTTGCTTAGTGATCAATAAAAGAATACATTTCATGAAGCTGATCACATTATATAAAAACAATTTTCCTTTGACAACTCTGTGTTATTGTCAGGGTCCATCTTGCAATATAAAAGATGCCTTAAGGCAACTGTGGCTGTGATTAGACACTATCTACTAAAAAAATTGAATTTAAAACTACATAATAACAAAACACCTAAAGATACGATTTAAAATGGATTTTCTGCTGAATTGCCTGATATGTGTAGACACAACACTGCTTCCTTCCCTGAGTTAGGACACTTGTTTTTATACTTGACTGATTCATAGATGATGATAAGTGACTTAACAAAGAGCATTCCTCTGAACATGGTCAGGTTCAGGGACTGGAAGGGAAATGAGAGACAAAGCAGCCAAAGGAAAACAATAGAAGACATAAATAAGTCGTTCCTCTAAAAACCCCTGCATGAAGAAGTTTACATCATCTGTAGTATAATGGATTGCATTTATATGGCGCTTTTCTGTACAATGCAACTATTCATTCACTCACTGGTGAAGGCAACTACAGTTGTAGCCACAGCTGCCCTGGGGCAGACTGACAGAAGCGAGGCTGCCATGTCGCGCCATCCGCCCATCACCAGTAGGCGGGTCTTGCCCAAGGACACAACGACCAGGACAGAGAGCCCGAACCGGCGACCTTCCAGTTACCGATGCGCTTCCCAACCCCCTGAGCCACGGTGGCCCCAGTATAGCAAACTATACCGTTCATACTGTGCACAAATATGCATATATACCCCGACTCACTTTGGGAAATAAAGTACAGACAAACATCCAATTATTTGTATTTTAGTTTTAATTTCAGAAATTATTTATGCTTTAGATTCTTATATTAAAAGTAAACAGTCAGTTCTGTTAATCAATTCTCATCTAGCTATCTTGTCTGTTACTCAAGGTAAGAAGACAACAACAACAACAACACCAACGACAACAACAACAACAACAACAACAACAACAACACCGACAACAACAACAACACCGACAACAACAACAACAACAACAACAACACCGACAACAACAACAACAACGACAACAACACCGACAACAACAACAACAACAACACCTCCACCACCACCACCAACAACAACAACAACAACACCAACAACACCTCCACCACTACCACCAACAACAACAACAACAACAACAACAACAACACCGACAACAACAACAACAACGACAACAACACCACCAACAACAACAACAACACCGACAACAACAACAACAACACCAACAACACCTCCACCACTACCACCAACAACAACAACAACAACAACAACAACAACAACAACAACAACAACAACAACAACAACACCAACAACACCTCCACCACTACCACCAACAACAACAACAACAACAAGGGCTACATTAACTAGAACTCACCAATCAACAACAACAGAAACTCCATTAGGTACGATTTAAACGAACAAACTACGGTCAGAGTGTCGTTGTTGTTCACGGGTACACAAGCTTACAAACATCTGTCAGTTCTGTTCTGTAGATAAAATGTTTAAATGATATTTATGTTTGTTTCCAGTCAAACAAACTGGTTTCCAGTTAGGAATGGGTGCTCTTCTTCTCTTTATCCTCGTCATCATCGCCGTCTATTTTATTTGGAGACGCAGGTTTAAAAGACGAGGTGAGTAAAGCAGAACGGGACCAGAATCTAAAACAGATGGTGTCGTGGTTCAGACTCTTTACTCATTCATTCATTGAGACTCTTCTCCTGATAATTCTCACATCTTTGTTTCAGCTTTTGGTCAAGTTCAGTTTCTTGTCTTTCATCTGTTTCCATTCTTTCTAAAAAAGAAAAGAAAAAGGAACAACTACCTGCTAACAGCTCACACGTTAGACACCAGACACAAGTTTCCTTTACAAGGTTTCTTACTCTTTCTTTCCTTTTGGTTCACTGCAGATTTAGAATTGCTTAGATTTAGCGTCGTTGCCACCACCTGATCATTAATCGCTGATCTGGTGATTTAGTGCACAGAGTGGCAAAATAAACATTTTAATTCCAGTAATTTATTTTAAAAATGCATCTTCAGCGCTGCATTGATTTCTAGGTGACAGCTGCACTTTGGAGCTCTGACACTTTAAACTGAATCCATTCAAATGTTAAAAGTTCTGATAAAGGAGAAAAAAATCTCTTCAGTTTGTCACAAAGTGAAGTTAATTTGATTAATCAGGTGTTCTTGGTGTCCAGGAATGCTGATTCAATTTGATTGGTCTGTAGGTGGTGATGTCATCCAATCGCTCTCTGATCTTGAATCTGAGCACAGCACAAGTTACCATGGTGATTTACCCAGGATATGACTGGAAATCTGCTCTGTAGTCTTGTCTGATCACCAATGTTAGATAATGAATCCAGATAAAAAGATACCCTGGGTGTGTTGAAGCAGCTTCCTGTTCAGGCCTCGGGTGACAAACAGAACCTCGTGTGACTGTAAAACTTCATGTTACAAGAACTGAGAAGTAATTCAGTGTTTTTTCTTAGGAGCTGGACCGCGATCGGCACACCGCATGACAGAGCTGCAAGGTACAGCTGCATGGTTGTTCTTTTAATTCTACCTTTCATACAAAGAGACACACGTAGAGAATATATTAATATACGTTCATCTCATAAAAAAGCAAAGCCAGCCAGCAGAAAAAAGCTGCTCCTCACTAGGTTACTTTCCCCGCTGACACCGTTGTGTATGTGTGAGTCTGATGAAGCTAACATGGGAACAGTAAAGTTACTGGGCCATAACACTTACTCATAATGCAACCTGAGCATTAGAAGAGGGTTTTAAAATAAAGAGAAACCAAACAAACACTACTTTTTGGCAGGTGTGATAAAAGCAGCCGAGCTGCAGGTGTGCCCAAGCTTACGTCTCCAACTTCGAAAGAACCTGACTGTGTGTTAAAGCAACCTTAAAATCTGATCACAACATCCTGTTGAATGTTTTAACAGACACGTCAAACCAAAATGATGATGATCCCACATACGCCACCATCCCCGACCTGCCACCGACTGGAACCCTGCCCGGTAACACCTGACCTTTGACCTTCACAGCCTCATGACTGAACCAGCCGTTCTGCTAATACTGCACCTGCCTTTATTTAATCCAAACATGTCCCGTCCTCTTACAGACTCGACATATTCCTTGATTGGTTCCACTTTTCACGCTGGCAGTAATAAAGGTATCTATAGTTACCAGCTCCACATACACCACCTCATGTCATCTACACGTGCACAGGTTTACAAACTGCTGCAGTAAAGTTTACAGCTTCCTGTAAAAAGGTAAAAATGTTGGTTTGTTGTGTGAAAGCATGAAAGTGAAATGTGATGAAGGCCGTTTGCTGTTTTCACAGGTTTATTGAAGCAGAACGACCCCACATACGCCACCATCACCCACCTGCCACACACCACCAACACGAACGGTAACTCTGCCGGCACAAACTCTCACAGCAAACACACAAACACACAAACAAACACACAAACACACAAACACACACACAAACACACAAACACACAAACAAACACACACACAAACACACAAACAAACACACAAACACACAAACAAACACACACACAAACACACAAACAAACACACACACAAACACACAAACAAACACACAAACACACAAACAAACACACAAACAAACACACACACAAACACACACACTGTATTCATTCATGACTCTGATCCTGCAGATTCTCCTTATTCTTCGGTCGGTGAGTCTTTCAGTGGTGGAAATCAAAAAGGTAACTTTAATGCTGAGCTCCTCAAATCCTCCGAACAAACATTTACACTGAGATCCACCTTCATCCACCTTCCTTCACCTTCATCCACGTTCCTCCACGTTCCTCCACGTTCCTCCACCTTCCTCCACCTTCATCCACCTTCATCCACGTTCCTCCACCTTCCTCCACGTTCACACCGTCAAACTTGTTATTTTCATTCCCATCACAAAAATAATCAAAGATTTCTTCGTTTTCTGCCCCCAAAGGTTCAGAGCAGCTGACTGACAGCACGTACGTCTTACTGCAGAAGCCCAAATCACCAAGACCGGTTTAACTTTATCTGATGGACCAGTCGAAAATATTGGTTTGTCTCAATGTTTTACTGTAAAAGTGTATGTAATTGTATTTTTATATGTATATAATAAGAAGTTCATGTATCCTTCAATTTTTTGCCTCCATATGAAACGAGATTATAAATGAAACTAAAGAGAGACGTGCTGTTGAATCTGTTGGAGCAAAGATGATTCCATACTTTCAGTTTCCATGTAAAAATCAATAAATCAATAAAATGATGTGGGATGAATATATTTATATATCCCAGTACACTGATGTGTGTGTGGGTCCTTCTACAGTTGTAAATTTGAATTAATAATAATAATAATAATAATAATAATACATTTTATTTGAGGGCGCCTTTCAGAAACCCAAGGTCATCCTAAAAAGATCAAAATTAATAAAAGGAACAATAGTCATAAAATACATAAAATAAGTTAAAATTGCAAAACAGAGCTTGACAACAGATAAAATCAGCATTAAAGCGAATAAACCAGTTCAAACAGATGTGCTTTGAGCTGTGACTTAAATACAGAAAGAGTCAATATTTCTTAGTGCAGGAGGAAGAGAGTTGCAGAGCCGAGGAGCAGAGCGACTGAAGGCTCTGCTCCCCACAGTGATGAGACGTGTGAGGACGTAACAGTAAGATGATGATCTGAGAGGGCGGGAAGCAGTGGTGATATGGAGCAGGTCACACAAATATGAAGGAGCAGATTTATGGACACACTTGTATGTAAGAAGTAAGATATTAAAATTTATCCTGGCTTCTACGGGCGACCAGTGAAGCTGCTGAAGAACTGGGGTGATATGAGCTCCTAACGGGGTGCAAGTTATGACCCGAGCTGCAGAGTTTGAGTTTATGAAGGGACCTTTTAGGGAATTGTGTGTTTACTTTGTTTTTGTTTGTTAGATATTTTATTCTTTTTTAAACTTGCTTTTCCACCTGGATTGTTTGACACGTGTGACCACTGTCGGCTTTGGACTCTAGATCAGAATTCAGACTTTCATTTTGTTTTGCAGTTTGGGTTTTCCTAAATGGAAACTAGGAATTATTCCTAATGGTCTATTTCAGGAACCAGTGGCTAAAAAAGGTCAATAAACCATTTGAATCCAGCCTCAGGTGTCCTTAACTAAATCTAACCACGGCCAATATGAACAAAAGGCTGTTATTAAACCAGGACCAGGGGTCCGTTCTTCGTACCTCGCTTACTACATCCAAGATCAAATCATCGCGCTAACCGTGAGCTCGCTATTCCGGTTCTCCGAACACACCTGTTGTTGACGATTAGTACAGCTGGATGAAGTAATGTGAGATCACTGGGTGGCTTAACAGGGGCTACGCATCGATAGAAGAAACATTGATCGGCAACCCTCTGATTGGTCGGCGAAAATGTCGAAGGAGCGCGCTCGGTATTTTTCGGCAGCAGAGCAAGAACTCTTGATTGAGGGATTTCAGGAGTTTCAGAGTTTAATCAGAACGCAAGGGAACACTGCAAAGGCTGCAAAAGCAAGGAGCGAGGGCTGGCAGGAAGTTGCTGACAAATTAAACTCGTAAGTAATTTAATAATAACAATAATAATGGAGTGGATTTCTATAGCGCTTTTCAAGGCACCCAAAGCGCTTTACAATGTCACTATTCAGTCACTCTCACATTCACACACTGGTGGAGGCAGCTACAGGTGTAGCCACAGCTGCCCTGGGGCAGACTGACAGAAGCCAGGCTGCCATATCGCGCCATCGGCCCCTCTGGCCAACACCAGTAGGCAAGTAGGGTAAATTTATTATATTACATTATATCCTCTTTCACATTAGAGCCACAACAGGACCCACTAGAACATGGGAACAAGTAAAAGTGAAATATAAGAATATTCTACAGAATGGTAATATTTATCACTTATATTGCTTTTAGTCTCTTGGAAAGAGACCCTGAAATAATCTGTTAGTTTGTTCATAACAGCAACCAAGAAAAGGGCGGAGCAAACAAAGACAGGTGGTGGTCCTGCACCCCCTCGTCAACAAGTTGGTTAAGTGAATAATACCCTCACGGGAATATCGATATCTCTCAATGAGCACACTGTCGCGCTGAGCTAAAGGAGCTTGTCTGTCCCGCAATATACGCTGAATTCTGAGGACTCTCCTTATCAATCTTGCACCTTCCGCAATGGGCTGCTCGCGTATACGGACAGGACATGGCTGCGACAGGCTTCCCAAATCCACCTTCGCTTTTATAGCCGTGGTCTCTCATCTTGATTACACGAAGTAATTTACAATTACTACTCTGAAATATGAATTACATCTGTAATAATCACATACATGTAATAGAATGTTAATAGTTCATTTCCCTTTTTTAGGAAATGACCTGTATGTATCTGTGTGACATCAATAAAAGGATCAAGTGCTGCATTATCTTTAGTTACATTGATGTTATTTATTTATGGTGAAACAGTGGTGGAATATCGCTGTTGCTTTCGTATAAATGAAGCGGACATACCTGCGTGGCCGCGATCTAATCCTGTTTACATAAAGTAAACCTGCTCCCCAGCAGGTTTACGCTTACGGCTCTGTTGCTATGGCAGCAAGTCCCGGATGAGCTTCGGAGAACCGAACGATCCAAGATCACGCGAAATCGTCAACAATCAAATCCAGCTAACTTACTTAGCGCGGTACGAAGAACAGACCCCAGGTCTGGCTGTCCTCAGCTCCTTCTGTTGCTGAGCCTGTTGACCAGTTGCCTTTCACAGCAGACGTGTCGTGTGCTGCACTCACCGCTAACTAGAGCAAAGGACCCAAAATTAGTGTTGCGCTGGCGGCTGTGCCCCACTTTGTGCTCGATGTGCCCGCTTCCTGTCGTTTCACAGCATGTATCTCTCTGACTGCATGTCCTCTGTTGGGTTTATCTGGGCACAAACTCCCCTGCAACACGAGACCGAACTGCTCGACAAGACAAGGAGTCAGCCCAGGCCTTCACCTGTCCTTAGCCAACTTCCACTCCTACGGCCCTTTTTATTGTCAGCAAGCAATCATTCATGAATATGCAATTACAAATACACGTGACAGTCTTAAGCAACATCTCTGAACAACATCAGTGTCTGTATTCTCTCTCTGTGTGTGTGTTTCCAGCTATATCATACATAGATACGCGACCTTTCAATGAACTTAAACTGTGTATGAGGTTTGCAGAAAAGCAGAAGTAAGCGTCCCACTGAATGATAAGAACAGGAACTTGCGATGTTTCATATCTCAGACGAACGTTTAAAGGTGTGGAGTTTTAAGAAACAGAACAGCGCAGTCTTTTTCCTGAAGCCATAATGGGAATTATAACGTCGAGGCTGCTTCCTCTCATCTCGTGGTACACAAGTGCACACAGAATCTCATCAGACATAATAAGGATGTGATTATTATCAGCGTACAAATGATTATATATTTCTAAGCACAAATGACAATATAAAAAATATCAATTCCAACATCCTCTACGAGACTTTGTGTGTATTGTGTTCAAATGTTTAGTAAAATCACGCGTCGCTCACTCATGAAGAAGAAAGCCGTGTAGCTATCCTGCCTGGTGACGAGTGTGTCGTCACCACAACGCTTCCCCCAAAACTGTTCACTGAACCTCAGCGTGTGCTTGAACTTAGTGCAGCACTTAGTGACCACACGAAGGTACGTCACAGCACTCAGCGGTCAAAGTTGAAACCAGTTGAACTTTGACCCCAGCATGTGCGAGTACTCCTTGCTTGTGGTTCAGTCTTAGAGACAGGATGAGGAACAGGAAGGAGCTCTGAGCAGAGCCAAAGGTCCTCCGCATCGAAAGGAGTCAGCTGAAGACTTTGAGGCATCTGGAGAACAACCCTCCTCCACCTGCTCCATGGAGAGCATGGGACAGGTGGAGGACAGGGGGGTCTGGGACTTCTACACACAGAGGGACGTAGGTATGACTCACATCAATATGACCACATGTGTATTCAAAAATCTGCTGCATGAAGTAAACCTCTTATATCCTGGTGAGCTGCACGGGGTTGCAGCACTGTTGTCAAACACCACGTGCTCTGAAACCACAAGCATGGCCTCGTGGTGGTCATGGCAACAACCTGCTTTGCTCTCCAAATGTCCGCGCGTGAAGTCAGAGTGAAACTGATGTGGTGTTAATGATGTCCTTCAGCTCTCTCTGCTTAGTTTACGTTGGGTGTGGTTGATTCGGGGAGGCAGTAATCCCTGTGGGGTGTCAGGCAGGCCGACCACAGAAATCAGCTGCTCGTCTGCTTTGGTTGGCTAAGCTGGATTTACCTGTGGATGGACAGAAGAGCAGAACTGAAATATGTCTTGATGATATTTCAGCTGTGGTGATGTCATGCTGTACATCAGCGCTCATTAACCTCAGTGTGGTGAAACATATTGTGAGCTGGCTGCTATGTGCTGCAGGAACAGCTGTATACACTCAAGCAGCTTATTTCCTGTTTTGAAAAGTTCAAACCAAAGTCTGTTTGCTGATGTCAAAGTGGTCGTTTGCTCTGGGATCCATATCACTGCAGGTAAGAACTTTTCAATATCTATTAACCCTTTAAAGCCGGTCGGAGCGGCACGCTCCATTTTGCGTAACTATTTTTAAATCCCGGTAGCTCTGCAACCACGTAAGCTAGCAATATAATTCTTTTTGCATATGAAACCGGAGGAGTTGTACTTGCATCTTATGCCATCAGCTTGTCCTCGGTCACGGTTTCCTTCCACATATAGCTTTGCAAAAACTACATAAAAAGCACTTGCAGCAACAAAAACATAATATTACAGAAACAGCTTTGCCGATCCGATCAGCTGTTTGTAACACTTCCTACGTCCATCAGCGTGAACTATCCTATGTCCGCCATTACCTGCCCGAAACCGGAAGTGATGTCATTTTGCGGAAATGTAGTTTTTTACTATCAGGGCCTCATGAGCCTATACTTGTGTTTTTAAAAGTTATATTTGACTTTATGACTTTCTGTGTGGTTTCTGGGATGCTGAGGACTCATATTGCACTGCTGGAAATAGTTAATTTTGATGCACATGCTGCTTTTTTGCAAATTTGCACTATAATATATTTTTTCGTTTTTCCTGTAGTATATGAAAATTGGTGTATCTCAAAAATAAAACTATGAAGACACTTAAAATAAATTTCCTGTGGTGGGAAACTAGTTTGTGCAACTTTTTTGTATTCACAGTTTTGAGGGATAAGCCTCTTAAATTTCTCTAACTACAAATATATGTTAAAAAAGCAAAAACGATTTTAAATTTTTTTGTAATTTATTGCACTTTTTTGCAATTTATGTAATTACTATGCACCTAATGCAGACATATTATTAGAATTTGGGCTCTAACAGTTGTATTGATGTATAGCAACTTGAAATGCTTCCAAAAATGGCTCCACAGCATGTAAAAATATACTATAAGCTCTGGTGGACTTGGTTCTATGGTAGGTCTTAAAGGGTTAAAATGATCCTCAGCAGCTGCCTCAGTTCTGATTTCTTGTAATGAGCTTCGTGTGGAGACTTCTGTGTCTTTGTAAGCTACTTAAAGCTGATGATAGCGTGGACATAAGACACAATATGTCTCGGTCCTGGGTCGGTGTTTTGAGTTTCTTGTGTCTCAGAGTTTTTGTATTATGATCTTAGTTCTCTTTGTTCACCAGTTTATTCTTTAGTCTGCTGTCTTAGTTTGGCTTTCTTGTATTCTCTTTAGTTTTCTGAGTATTTCGTAGCCGCCCTCTGTGTCTCCCTGTTGTTGTTCTCTGTGTTTCTTAGTTGCTCTGTCTGCCATAGTCAAGTCTGCGTCTGTTACATTTCCTGTTTTACTTTGAAGGTCTGTGTCCTACGTGAATGTACTGAGTTTCGCTTCCTTTGGGTCTCGTTATGTTCAGTTTCTCCCGTCTGTGTCTCATTCCCTCGTTATTTCCCAGTGTATTTGAGCCCTGTGTTTCTCTGTGACAGTGTCGTGATTCTCCCTGTGGCTCCTGGAGTACATTATAATTAGATTTTCCCACTTTAGTTTTGTGTTGTTAGTGATCTGTTTCCAGAAATGTGCTTTTGAGTTCAACTTCTGTCCCTGTGAGTTTGCGTTTGGGTCCAATTCCTGCACACGGCTGAAACATGACACAATAAAGACGAACGATCCTGTGCATTAGAGAATAAGACCTGCTCATCAGAAGGGAAGATGCTGTGGATGTGACAATGATCCTATCAGGTGACATCAAACCTTATCAGAGTTCTTCAGTTTTTCTTTGTTTCTCATTTGATGTTTGAAATCTTTCCTTTCTAAAGTTTTTACTGAGTTCAGTCAATAATCATGTTTTTATCTTATCTTTTGAAAATAATGTAACTTTTTATCCATATACATAGCACTGAAACTGCTCTTATAAAAATAACAAACGACCTTCTTATAGCAGCTGATTCTGGTCTCCTCTCCATCCTTATCCTTCTTGATCTGAGTGCAGCTTTTGACACCATCTCTCATCCCATTCTCCTTAGCAGATTAGCTTCTATTGGTCTCTCTCACACTCCACTAGCCTGGTTTAAATCATACCTATCTGACCGCACTCAGTTCATTCAATTAAAATCCTTCACTTCTCAGCTTTCTCCTTTATCCACTGGGGTGCCCCAGGGATCTGTCCTCGGGCCCCTTCTTTTCATCATCTACCTTCTTCCACTCGGACATATTTTTCATAAATATAACATTCAGTTCCACTGCTACGCCGATGACACCCAGCTCTATCTCTCTACCAAACCTGACTCTACTCTTCCTCCACCCTCCCTCATCCTCTGTCTAGCTGAACTTAATTTTTGGTTCTCCTCCAACTTTCTTAAACTCAACAGCAATAAATCGGAACTTCTTCTGGTTGGCACTAAACGACTGCTATCCAGAATTAACAATTTCTCTCTCACCATCAATAACTCGCTGGTCCCTATCTCTCCTTCTGTGAAAAGCTTGGGTGTCATTCTCGATAGCACATTATCCTTTAACTCACATATCAATAATATTACACGTGCAGCATATTTCCAACTCCGTAACATTAATCGCCTCCGCCCCTTCCTCACACCTCACGCCATTCTCATCCATAATCTTGTTATCTCTAGAATTGACTACTGCAACTCATTATTATTTGGCCTCACACAAAAATCTATCAACAAGCTCCAACGTGTCCAGAACTCTGCTGCCCGTATTATTACTAGGACTTCTTCTACCCACCACATCTCCCCAATCCTGAAGCAACTTCACTGGCTCCCGGTCAAATTTCGCATCCATTTTAAAATAATTCTGTATACATTCAAGGCTATTCACTCTCTCCACCGTACCTCTCTGACTTATTACAGATGAAGCTCCCATCCCGCTGCCTCAGATCTTCATCTTCTCTTTCTCTCTCTGTTCCCTCTGCTCGTCTGATCACAATGGGAGGGAGGGCCTTTAGTTGCTCTGCCCCTCGACTTTGGAATTCCCTACCCCCGGACCTCAGAAATATTAGTTCATTCTCTCTTTTTAAGTCCACCCTCAAAACTCATCTGTTTAAAATTGCCTATTCTTAAATTTCTGTATGTTTTAACTTTTATCTTCTATTTTTATCATTGTGTATATTTCCAGTTTTTATCTGTTGTACAGTGTCCTTGGGTGCTTTGAAAGGCGCTATTTAAATAAAATGTATTATTATTATTATTATTATAATGCGTCAGTTTAACTTTGGTTACATACTGCCCCCCCCCCCCCCCCCCCCCCCCCCCCCCCGTTACTGAGGTCAGACATCAGATAACAGGAAAGCAACTATGAGCCAAACTGAAACTGTCGACGTATTTCACACATATCTCACTGTCTCCCAGAATACACTGCTGCTGAAAGTCTTCACTCGTCTGCCTTCACACGCATACGAACCTGAGTAAATCCTCAGGGTTGAGTATGATGTCGGCTCTTTGCAGCTATTTTATTTCCAAGTGTTTATGGGAATTTCTCACCGTTCTTCCAGAAGCATCTGAGAGGTCAGATGTCAGAAGAGAAGGCTCCTCTCTAATTCATCCCAAAGGTTCTGTCGGGTTGAGTTCAGGACTCTGTGCAGGCCGGTCAAGTTGTTCCACTCCAAGAAATGATGACGAAACGTTTCTCCCACTGCAGACGTTACATCCAGATGAACAGTGCTGACTTTGTGGGATCTCCTTACCTGACTGAGCCACAGGACCCGAACTGAATTCATCCTTGTAATTCCATTTCAGTTCAGTTTTACTGACACAATGCCAAATCACACCAGCAGCTGCCTCAAAGTGTAAGAGAACAACAACGATACAGAGAAAACCACAACACATACTGAGTGAAAAGGGTGACAGAAGAAGAAACACAGCCCCCAGCAGCATAGAAATATTGCAGCATTACATTTTGGATCAGCTGAAGGCTTTCAGGGAGTTTTTAGGACTTCCTGATAATAATGAATTACAGTCGTCCAGCCTGGAAGTAATAAATGCATGAACTAGTTTTTCAGCGTCACTCTGAGACAGGGTTGTTGATTGTCATTTATGCTTAGAAACATCTACTCATATATGCTTAGAATTTTATAATCAATGTCATGATGGTAGAAGTTTGATCCTTAGGAGTCTGCAAAGACTGTGTGCCTTCCAGAGTGTTCTGGCATTCACTCCCACATCCTGGGAGCGTGGGAGAGGTGGTCCCTGCTCTTATTGCTTCATGGTAGGAGAAACATCTGTATCTGTTTTAGTCTCAGTGCCTTTTGTTTAGATGAACTGCTGGACTTCCAGACCAGCAGGTTTAGGGAAGTCTTTATGGGGCCACACTCTGACCCCACACACAAATCTGTTATTTTGGTGATCTGCACAAGTTTACAAAACCACTGTTATAACTGAGTTTTCTCTGCCATACCTCTGCTGTGGTTGTGACATGAAGCCAGCACGACCGTCCTTTCCCAAAGTAGTCGGGAGTCGATCCCAATGAGACTTTATACCGAGTCACAAATTCCAGCAAAAGATAAAATATTAGCGACTTATAAATCCAGATGTCAGATCACAGCTGTTTAATAATGGTTAATACTCTTAATTTCACAAATCTTTGGTATAATTCTTTTATCGCGACGAGTCATTGTTTTACTGATTGCACTTCCTCCTGAGATCAGTGCGCTCTACACGTTTCCTGTTTTGGACACTAATTCACTATTTTAAACTTTCTGAGTCATACTGACTCGGTGTTCATAACGACAGCTGTCTTTCACACATGTGTGTATTTCTGAAACATGTGTTGCATCAACCATGTAATGTTGGACAATAAGTCCTTTATTTGCCACCAAATGATAAATGATGAAGACAACAGGAACCATCGGCCTTCATTAACCACAAAGTGTGAAAATATATCTCGATGATCGCTGCGTGGAGGAGGATCAGCTCCATATGTGTGAGCAGCTGCAGTTTGTCTGTTCACAGGTGTGAGTCCGGATCAGGATCAGGTGAGTATTAGTGGCTCTAAGTTGTTAGGCTAGCTGCTCTGAAGTGGGAAATACACATGTTAGCCCCTCCTCCTTAGGAGTGTTTATGCAGACTCTCCGGTTGCTGGCCCTCTGTCCCTGTGGAGTGGAATTTATACTCGTCGGGGATCGAACCCGTAGTTTTTACGTCCCTTAAATCAGTCAGTTCTGTAAGTGACATGACTTCTACCTCACTGAGCATGGCGCTTCTCAGTGCCCGCTCATCAACCAATGAAACGTTCTTGTTGAACGATTTTATTCTTTCCAAATTTTTTACTTTTAACTGAAACTTGGCAGCGCGATGGCGACTTTTCATCCCTCGTCGAACTTTGCCCGGGCGGATACTCCTAGCCAGCCTTGGACGTCCGGTCGGGGAGGAGGTCTCGCTGTGGTGGATCGAAGTCGGATCCATTGTTGCCCATTAATGGTGAAAAAATGTTCGTCGTTTGAACTACAGCCAGTTAAAATTGTGTTACTGTAGTGTGTCGTCCACATGAACCAAAAGGTCAGTTCTTAAAGGAGTTCAGTGACTTTTTGTTTCCACCCTGAAGCTGTCCGGACTGGTTATAACCTGCACGTTGATGATGACTCCGGCCTCTTTGCCAGAGGTTTTCTTAGCGTCATGGACTCTTTTTACACAGCATGTGTTTGGCCCCACACATACCAAAGCACACACACTGGACCTCGTTTTTTCTTTAGGCTGAACCACTGACTTCATTAGTTCTGAGGACATTTTTATCTCGGACCATCATTCTGTTATTTTTAAACCGTCCTTCCATCCGTCTCCTGTTCGACATCTACTTGATTCTCGCATTTTAAATTCCTCTACTGCTGCTAAATTTTCGGATGTTTTACATTTGGTGTTGCCTGTCTCTGACGAGGTTGATTTATTAACAGATCTTTTAAATAATCATTGTCTTTCTATTTTAGAAAGTATTTGTCCTTTTAAACCATCCGACCCATCCTTCAAATTCGGGGAAATGAAGGACACATTTGTCGGCTGCATTCGGAGGAGTCTACGAATTTGGACAGCCTTCGGCGCGTCGCTGTGACGTAATCGGTCTACAAATGCGGCCTCAGGAGGATGCAGCCCATGAATTTGGTTTTTGTGGCTCCCAGACTCTGGAGCTCTTCCACTGAATGTGAGATCTGTAGACTCTGGCAGTTCTGTTAAAAACTGTTAAAAACCCATCTTTTTAAACTTGCCTTTGGTTGATGTTGTTTTATGTTCTAGCTTCTGTGAAGCACTTTGTGATTTTATCTTGAAAGGTGTATATAATAAAATGTTACTTATTTTACTTTGCTCCTCCCCTCACCCCAACCAGTCTCAGCAGAACCAGTCTCAGGAGATGGCCCCGCCCCTCCCTGAGCCTGGTTCTGATGGAGGTTTCTTCCTGTTCAATGGGAGTTTTTCCTTCCCACTTTTCTTCCTTTCAGCGTAGATCATCTGTGTCACAGCTGACTGAAGATTTCAACCACAAACATTCTGAGAAGTAAGATCTCAGAATAAATGCACAGTGGAAAATATAAGCACATTGTGAAATGTCATATTGTACGTTTGACCACACTGACTCTAAACTATTAACAGCTGATCTAATGTTGGAAAGCACCTTCCACCTTCCAGCCCAACCTACAGAGTTTACCGGCAGTGACGTGTTCACACAGTGACGTGAAGGCAGATGAGTTGTTATGACCATAAAAAGACATTTAGACTTTGTGGCTTCTTGTGTGAGGACACAGCAGAGTATTTAAAGCTCAGAGCGATGCAGCGAGCGGTCATTTCTAGTCTCGGTGCTTCATGTGCTTCTGTGCCAGGATGAGGGTGAAAGTCTTCAGCTGCCTGTTAGTCTTCGTTCTGGGCTGCAGTGCAGGTAAGGAGCTGTTCATACTTTTACAAGCCACACACACACACACACGTAAACGTTGGCAGTTGTCACATAACTTCATTCATAAAGGCTCACCATTTCTTTGACACCTGTATGGTGTAAATTATAATTAGATATTTGAATTTTGGTCCCTTGGAGCTTCACAAACCTCCCATGGATGAAGCCTGAAAGCGTATCTATCCTTTGTGATGATTATGAATTGAAAAACACAGAATATAGACCGAGGGTTTCTGACAGCGCACTAGTGTTTAATGTCGTTCTGTGGTTTCTGCATATTGTCCATCATGTTGCAGATATTGAATGATATGTTGGATTGGTGCAGCTGCAGGGTGGACTGTACTACGAAGGATATTCAACAACTAAACCTAAAGCCCACCTCAGACGGATGTCAGTTTGCAACTTTGCCTGTTAAGCTGGGCTGTGTTTCAGTCCTCACACCACACATGCAGAACTGAAATGGTCAGGGTTGACTGCATTTTTAAAGAAAATATTGTTTAATTTTCAGGATTGATGGACACAGCATGTTTGGGCACTTCTGTCAGAATAGAAAAGAAAATCATTTGAGAAAGTGTGAAGGTGAGAGGCCAGTAGAGAGGCTCGGAGACGCTTTCAGACTGCCTCCAAGAGATTCTGACAGGCGACCCGGGAGGGGGGGACGGTGCTCTACCAGCACTGTTTACAGTGCGGTGGGAGTGCTGCTGACTGCGACTGGGGATATTGTCAGGTGGTGTAAGGAATCCTTAATCCCACGGACACGTCTTCTGTAGAGGAAGCAGAGTTTGGGGACGAGGACGGCTCCTGGCAGGGCCTCTGGCTGGATGAGATTCATCCTGATTCCTGAAGGCTCTGGATGTGGTGGGGTCGCTTGGCTGGCATGTGTGGAGATCAGGGGCAGTGCCTTTGGATTGGCAGACCAGGGTGATGGTTCCCATCTTTAAGAAAGTGTGCTCCAACTATAGGGAGATCACACTCCTCAGCTTTCCTGGGGAAGTCTATGCTGAGGTGCCAGAAAGGAAAGTACTACATCCTTATTCTCACTTATGGTCACGAGCTGTGGGGTAGTGACCAAAAGAACAAGATCGCAGATACGAGCAGCGGAAATGAGCTTCCTCCAGAGTGTGGCTGGCCTCTGCCTTAGAGATAGGGTGAGGAGTAGAGCTGCTGCTCCTCCACATTAAAAGGAGCCCATTCGGGCATCTGACAAGGATGCCTCGTGGGCGCCTCCTGGGTGAGGTGTTGTCCAACTGGGAGGAGGCCCTGGGGCAGACCCGGATACGCTGGAGAGATCATGTCTCTCGGCTGGCCTTAGTGTTTTCCTGGGAAAGCAGGTGGCTGAGGAGAGGGAGGCCTGGGCTTCTCTGCTTGGCCCCCCGCGACCCGGCCTAAGCAGAAAAAACGGACGGATCACCGTTGAGTCCATTCATAATCAGGTTGCTTCATAATTTAAGATTTTAAAAAATTCAGTTTTGAGAGCAAAATGAATGTTGTCCTTGCTTAAACATCACCAGGTAAACAGGACTTTCCTATTGAATTATTGCTACAAATTCCATCTGTAATAATTTAATGTCATGCTGTGTCTCACAGGAATAATCCAGAGAGTGATCCAACAGAAGGAGTCCATCGCTCTGCCCTGTCCTGGCTCAGTGGAGGGTAAAGTGACGTGGAGCAGAGAGAGCGAAGGACGGAGGGTTGACCTGCTGGTAGTTGATGGTGACAGAGACATCAGACTCGTTCCTGACCCACACAAACGCTTCAGCTCATTGGCAGATAAATCGCTCTACGTTTTCAAGGCCACTCGCTCAGAGACTGGAAAGTACTTCTGTAACAATGAGCTGGCTGCAGAGCTGACGGTGACACCATCAGGTGGCAAAGAGAGAGGAGTGAGCAACAACTCGACAGAAGTGAAGGAAACTGTCTCCATCGGTCAGACGTTCAGTCAAATATAACTTTACAGCCTCACATCCATATATTTAAGACTTTTATGAATGTATATTTGAAAGTATCCTGTGTTTCTGTTAATATTATATGTGTTGCTGAAGCAAAAACAATATTTAACATTCCCTCTGAGACTGTAAGCATTAAGAACGCTCTGATGGGAACGTCACTTCACTTTTGTTGGATTTTTGGAGTTCAAAACTGAACAAAACATTTGTGTTTTACAGATTTTGAGGATCAGATAAATCCTTTTATTAAACAATAATGTCAGTCTGTGATTAATGTTTCATACAGCGCTGTGTAGCTCTCACTCACACACTGCATCCCCAAATCAGCGCTCCACCCTGAGAGTCCGATGCTCAGATAAATATGATAAATGTTTTCAGCTCACAGCTCACAGCAGGTAGAAAACCACCATAGATATACTTTGAACATCACACAGGCCTCCCTATTGGATAGTTCCATCCTGCAGTAACCAATCATCTGTATCAGCTGCACAACAAGGTTTTAATGCCACATGACCGCCGGAGGGCGCCAAAGTAAAACCGTCGAGTGGTTAATGTGTCAACAATGTGTCATCGTGTGACTCAGCAGTAATTTCCCTCAAAATAACAACAAATGCAGTTTGAATAATTTTATATTTTAACCCTCGTGTGGTGTTCGTATTTTTGTTACTCAGCCAGTGTTCATGAGTCTGGTGGACCCGCCAGAGGTTTGGCTTTCCAAACTAACACTATCAAACAATTTTGTGTTAAATTACTCAACAGATGTTTACTTCATCCCAATAACAAGACATATGAACAGCAAACACGGTTATTTCTTCCCTTTGCCTTTGTTAGATCGCATTTATGAATTAATGTGCTTCTCGTTTCTTTTTTTTTTATATATAAAATGTTATAAAAAAATAAAATCAGTTATAATCAAGTGGAGTGAGTGGAAAGACAACACATTTACACATGAAACAATATGTTTCACAACTAGATGGGATCAGCTGCTCATCAATGGTGACATTAGGCCCAGGGGAGGTGGTGCACCGACTATCCCACACTGTCCTGATGGCAGCCAGCTTGTCTCTCTGCTGTCGAGCTGGTCTGTCGTCTCGGTTAAAAACAGATAATCCTGGAAATTTTGTGGAAGTTTTCCAGAGACACTGATGCACGGAAAAGTTCTGCATCCCACGGGGATTCTGTGGATTCCCCTTTGGACCTGAAAACTCCTGCGAGGATAAGAACCCCAAAGTAGGCCTGTAGATGAATTTGGTCCATCTGCTTCCACTACTCTCCAAAAACACACCTTCCTTCTAAATTACTGAAATCCAGAATAATTTTCTGGATGGAATCTGGGATGAAAAGCTCAAATGAAAACTTGATGTCCTGCACATGACCGTGTTGGCCCTGGTTGCACCCTTATCACGTTTGCAGCTCTGCAGGGTGGCTCATTTCTTGGGCAAGAAGACCATTCAATTTCACCAGTTATTGACATCCATATTTCTTCACTTGCTGTCTGGTGGGCTTGTTCTGGTCCTGGAGCTGGCTGCTGATGGGGTACTCGTCTTTGTTTTGTTACTAAATGGCGCTCAGCCTCATCCTCTTCTTCAAAGTCACTGTCAGACTGAAAATTCAGAAATGTGATCCTCATATTCTGAAACCTCTTCTTCTACAACTTCATCAGAAGCTCCTCTCTCTTCGAAAATCAATTGCAAGGCCCTCGCAGAAGATAATCTTTGGCCATCTTGATCAGTTGTGATAAAGAACCACACTGGCAAAGTCTTATTTATAGTATTATGCCCCTAATTTGCAGGAGGGACAGGGTATGAGAAAATAAAATTTGGATTCCTCAAGAAAGAGTATAAATGTGCAGGAATGTCAGAGCACACGTGTTGATAGCTGAATTTTCAATAATGTTGCAACTTTGTGCGGGAGGGGAAGAAAACACTATCAGCAGCACCAGAAAGGAGGAGGACAGAGTGTGGGAACACAGGACCTGCACTTTCAACACTTTTATTAGACCTGGGTCCAGTGGACCCGAACACCTTGTATGTAATGTAAATGCGTGGGGGGAGGTACAGTATGCGGTCATTGAAAATGTTTGTGGATTTATGTCCCTCACAGAAAATAAGCCAAAGATTTTTTTTTTTTTATTAATCCTTTATTTATCCAGGTAAAAAATCTCATTGAGATTAAAAATCTCATTTCCAAGAGAGACCTAATAATAAACTGTAGACGTTTTCTCCCGACAGGGACAAAAGGCTGCACAGCTGTTGTCACAGCTTCAGTTCTTCTCTCGCTTGCTAACTCTCACAGTCGCTGGAGAGACAAAAGACTCTTCCCCCACTCTGAGTCTTTGTGTGAATGCTTCCCTCCAACTTCCTGAGATGCCGTCTGTTAACAGCAGGAATGTGTGAGACTGAGGCTAAAACCTTGTGGCACCAAAGCATCATACAATAAGATAATGTGAATAATACAGAAATAGAAGAAATTCTTCTACACGTGAAACACTAATCCGCTCTCTTCTTCTAAGATCGTGTCAAACGTTCCTTTTTGGTAGAGCTTGTAGTTGAGGCTGTGATCATGTGACCCTGAACATCATTTAGCCATGTTGCTGTCGGCTCAGGCTGCTGGCAGATACAACTTTCTGTTTTTCTTTGCATCTAAAGAACAACTGAAAGCATCATAGGCCTTTCTGCCATATGCAAATGATGCTGCTGCAGCAGAATGGCAGTGTTTAAGTGGAGCTATAAGAGCAGGAATTCATGCTTTCTGTGCTTCTGGTGGCAACGTGTTTGTGTTTCACGCTGTAGGCGTCCTCCTAATACACACTGACCTTTAACCAGTGCAAACAAGTATCAGTGTCAGAGGGAATAACACAAAAACACACAGCAAAGAGCACAAACCAGCTCGTTCTATTTATAGTTCACACATCAGAGAGAAAGAAGTTTGAAGTGTAGGTGTGAAACACCATCGTGCACACGGACGTCAGCAAACTGTTTCAAGTTTCATTGTCAATGACAGAAAACGGTGTAGCAACACGTACCTGTAATCAGTGATGGGAAGGTTACTGTTAAAATGTATCCCACTACAGATTACAGATTACATTCTGAATACTTTGGATTACTTAATATATTATCATGCTTTTTACAACTACATGAATGTGATTTATTACTATTACTGAAGGCTACTCTCCACACCAACACCAGCTAGATGTTTAAATCATAATATAAATGAGTAACAGTAGGTGGACATTAGGTAAGGCTGCACTTTTTGCAGCGATCTCGTATAGAAAACTTTTCAGCGCGTATATAAAACAGGTCCGCGGCTCCGAAGCGTAGTAAAGGGACCTCTGGCTAATACGTCGGGTTCGTGTCGGCTCGTAGCTGAAAACTAGCTTTACTTTGTTGTCTGGGTCACTTTGCTAGCAGAGACAGAGAGAGGCGTTGAAAGGCTGCTGCAACAGGACTTATTGTTTCAGAGGAAACAGGAACACGGTGTACAGTCGAGTCTTAACAGCTTACTTACAGCTGGGCTCGTCAGGCTCTCTTCTTGGCTGCAGTGGTTATTATTATATTTACATGCTTCCAGCTCCCGTTTCTGCTCCGTGACAGCTCCTACTTTTCCTTTTTCTCCCTCACTCACAGACACATCACGGGTCCATCCTCCCTGCAGCTCGGACTACACTGCCCATCAGGCTTTAGGGCGATGCCTGTAACACTTCCTGTTGCCTTCATATTAAATATATTTTTTGAACAATAATTCTTATAAATATTTCTTCACGTCATTATGCAGGCACAAGTACAGGTGACATGGGCGGCGAGAGTGAGACACAAACATTACAGCCTCTTATTGTGTGTTTTCTTTGGGTTTCCACCGTTCTGGGATTCTGGGCTGGTGCTCCCTCTGGTGGTCACTGGTGTTAGTGTTCCTCTGTCTCGTCAGGTTAATCAGGTCCAGCTGTGTCTCCCACCTGTGTGTGATTTCACAGTGTCCCTCTGTGTGTATGGGTGTGCTCGTTACTGTCTGTGAATCCACTGTGTGCTCTCCCTGCTGTCCTCCCTTCGTGTTCAGGTTTGCTGTTCTATAGTTTAGTTTCTCCCAGTTTGGATTATTATTAAGTTCTGTTTTTGCCACTTTGTGTTCTGTCATTTATAATAAATCTCCATCGCATCTCTGTAACTGCATGCGAGTCCTTTTTCCCACACACCAGACCACTGCTGCGCCAGCTGTGACAAACACTGCCCGCAATGAAATTCTTACACTTGTGTTCCCCAACTTTACACGGACATATAGGAAGTATACAGGTGTGTTAAAGAAAATAATAATATTAAAATAAAAAAGCCTGAAAGTATTAAAATGTTAATAGTTTAATATTTACAGTTTGTGCAAAAACTGTGCAGTGAGGATTTAAAGTGGCATTGTTTAAAATGACAGTGTGTAGAGTCCAGTAGTTTGTAATGGTGTGTATCGAATGTCAGCAGTTCAAAAGCCTGATGGCTTGTGGGTAAAAACTGTCCCTGTGTGTGGTAGTGCGGGTCTGGATGCTCCTGAGCCGCCTGCGTCGTCCTCATGCAGCGCTGTCTGCAGAGATGCTGCATGGCTGCACGTTCAGTCCTGGTGATGCTGTGCTGACCTCACCACCCTCTGCAGAGCTTTGCAGTCCAGAGTATTACAGCTGCATCAATGGTGCATCGACAGAAGTTCTTATTATATTTTAAAAAATAATAATTCTGGGGTTCATGCTGAATCTTCTCAGGCGCCGCAGGAAGAAGAGCCGCTGTCTTGCTGCTCTTGTGATCACACCAACATGTTGTGACCAGCTCAGATCCTCGCTGATGTTGATGCCTCTGAAGCAGCTGACTCTCTCCACCTCTGCTCCTTCGATGTGGATGGGGGTGTGGCCTCCTCTCTGCAGTCTGCTGTAATCCACGATGAGCTCCTGGTTTTGCTGACGTTGAGCAGCAGGTTGTTGTCGCGGCGCCGTGATGTCGGGGCTCTCACCTCTGCCCTGTATGCCGTCTCATCTCCATCAGAAATGCAGCTGATGATGGTGGTGTCATCTGCAAATTGGATGATGGTGTTGGAGCTGTGTGTTGCTGTACAGTCGTGGGTGAACAGGGTGTACAGCAGGGGGCTGAGCACACATCCATGGGGGGCACCTGTGCTGAGTGTGGATGAGGTGATGCTGCCGATGCGAACCACCCGAGGTCTGGCTGTCAGGAAGTCCAGGATCCAGCTGCACAGGGAGGAGCCGATGTTCAGGTCACAGAGTTTCATGACAAATCTGGATGGTATGATGGTGTTGAAGGCGGAGCTATAGTCTATGAACAGAATCCACACATATGTGTTTTTCTGCAACTTCCTCTGAATAGAACAGAATAGAAGAGGCCTTTATTGTCATTGCACATGTACAACGAAATAAAGTACAAGACTGTGGTTTAAAAATGTGAATTTGTTAACAGTTAGCAGGTAAATCAGTCACTGCCTTCACACAAACATAGACTGAGTCATGATGTTGCACAGAGCATTCGGGAAGAGACGGGAACGCAAACACACAGCAGGCTGAACGGGAACAATGAGGTGGGCCAGCCAATCAGAAAGAAGCAAGGGCCGATCACACCAACTCAGAGCACTGCTGGCCAGAAGCATCCCAGAAGCAGTTCACCGTAAACTCACGTCGATTTTCAAAATAAAAGTCCTGCCACAACTTCCTGTCACACAACAGGTGTTTTCCCAGTTCGTAAGAGCCACCTCACACACTGGGAAACCGAACAGGTGCACGCAGCAATGAATTTTGTTCACTCAGATTCAGCTTTTCTCTGCTCAAAATAAATTTCTCCTCAAAATGCAACACTTGCACCTGCAAACTTTTTTTACGTGCGCTCAGAATAGTGGCACAAAAATAACACCAGACCCTTCCCTCCCCTTTTGCATGTGTCAGGAGACATTTCACTGCATGTTGTACTTATGCATGTGGCAAATTAAGAATCTTGAATCTTGCCCACTGTGGGCCTGTTTTTGTTTGTTTTTTTACTTTTAGCCACTCCCACATAAGGGCGTCACCACACAGTCGATTTGGCAGATTTTTACACCAATTGTGCTTCTTGATATTAGCAGAAAGGGACTTCTGTTTCCTTGCACACTCAAACCAGGGGAGTCAAACATGTACTCTTCTACAAAAACCCTTTGTGTTATATGTGTTTCCTCTCAGCAAACCCACTGTGGGTGAGCCAGAGACGATGACGGGGTCCTGCAGAGTAAAACTAATGTGGAGCTTGCAAAAGCTAGGGTACTTGCTGTCGACCCTGTGAGGGCGCGTTCGGGGGTTTGCTCACACACGGCCCTACGGCTCACCCACAGCTACCCACTGTGGGCGTGCACAGGCATGCGTGCCAGGCTTTACACAGTGTGTCTATAAACTGAAGCAGTTATCTCACAGCGGCTGCTGATCCACGAGCACCAAACAATTAGCATAATTGTGACATGCATCTGACAAAGCAGCATGAAGATGAGAATGCACTGCAGGAAACTAACAAAATAAAACAGGAAGTACGGTGGGACACGGGAGGAAATGGAGGCGCTATAAACGCAAAGTCATATCGCGTTCAAACATTAAAGAAGCAGGACGTCAGGACTGTGGAGTCTAGAGACAGAGTTTCTGATGAGCTGCTGCTCATGTTGAAGAAAGAATAGTTATCAGGTCCATCGTCAGCAGGAAGTGGAAGCAAACATTCGTGCATATTAATGTTCCTGCTGTGTGTGTGTGTGTGTGTGTGTGTGTGTGTGTGTGTGTGTGTGTGTGTGCAGGTGCTAGTTGAAACCTGCACCAGTCTGCAGGGCTCTGGTACATTTACCGTTTCCTCTAGCTTGTGTCCAGAGTCACATAGACTGTATATGAATGATGGACATGGCTGCTTCTACTGTGATCGGTGCAATCAAGCTACGCTGCAGTCACGTTGACTAAATGCTTGTCAGTCACATGATGGAGCGTAGCTGCTTCATCACAAATGAAACAGACTTGAATCTGATGCTTGAAGTTTTCTCTGCGTCTTTCTTTTACGAAGCCTGCTGAAGCAGTTGTTCTGAATTGGTTCCATATAAACTGAATTGAATTAAAAGTTATTCATAGAAACACTAAAGTTATGTGTAAAGCGTTTACTGGGGTCCCCATACGCTTCACAGGAGTCGCCCCCTGGTGGCTGATATAAATAATGCGGTTTTAAAGAGTTTGAAACCACAAGGGCTTCTTCAAACTTCCCCATCTTTTATATACAGTCTGTGATTTGGGTCCATAATGATTTAAGGCGCTGGTTTTAACGAGTATCTGTTTCCAGTCAACGACAACATAAAAATGTCCCCATTTAAATGTTAACATTGAAACATGTTCACAGACTATAAAAAGAGCATCTGTTACCTGTTACCCACAAACAAGTTTGTGTTTGTAAGGCAGGCTGTGTGGTTACGAGCAGCAGGAGGAAGAACAGGCGTGTTCAGTTCCTGTTCTCAGATCACACAGGAACTGTTCAGACACTTCGCACTGTGTGAGGATGAAGGTGAACATCTTCTGCTGCCTGTTGGCCTGCACTCTGGGCTCTAATGTCGCTGCAGGTGAGACTCTTTCACTCTATTCACATTTACATATTTATAGTTTACATATGAGACTCAGATAATAAAAGCTGTGAAGTTCAGTGTGAGACTGTGTGCTTGGATAAAGGTGTGACCGCAGCTCAAAGTGTGCGACGTGTCACAGTTTTTATCTCACTGACTGTAAATCTGTCATAAAATTATCCCTCAGTTATTTTACAGATGAACGAAGCCATTTTGTTCGGACTATAAAACGTTAGAAAAGACTGAGTGCTTCATACGACAGTTCAACCTCCAATCAGGAAATTAGTGTTTCCTGATTGAAGCTGCGATCATGAAACATCAGTACTAAAACAGCTGAGTGACATGTCGGTGCCGCTCCATTTCCAGCCTCACATCCTTCAAAGAAGCTTCATTATTACAGACAGTCTGACCACAGTGGACAGAAATCATGCTTGTGCTGTTACTCTGTCAGATATCAGCCTGGTTGGTGATTTTTAGTTCTGTATATGAATCTTGGATGATTGGCAGCTTTGAAATTCTTCCTTCACTGATCATGTAACAAAGTTTAACTTCATGAAACTTTGGGATCAAAGCATTAAGGAACGCTCCAGTTAAGGTCAGTCTAGACGTGTGATGTTACCGTGTGTCCACAGCATCTGAAGGTTTATGTGATTCTGAAAACTGTTTGTTTTTGCAGGTTTGACCCATGAAGGAGTTAAGGAGGGGACGCGGATCACTCTGCGCTGTCCTCACTCTGTGGAGGGTGGAGTGAGGTGGAGCAGAGAGAGTGGAGGAAGCAGAGCTGACATACTTACAGCTGATGGAGACAAAACTACAAAACACATCAATGATCCACAGAAACGATACAGTTCACAGGCTGACGGGGTTCTGATCGTCCTCAGAGCTGCTCCCTCAGACTCTGGCAGATACTTCTGTGACCATGAAGCAGCTGTGGAGCTGACAGTGATCCCATCAGGTAACATCATGTTTTTCTATTTTCTGTTTAAAATCCATCTCTGTTACTGGTGACATGCAAACATATTTTAAACACTTTTACAACAACATTTATCTGCAAACATCAAATAACCAGCAGCTACATAATAATGGTAAATGGTCTGTATTTGTACAGCGCTTTACTCAGTCCCTAAGGACCCCAAAGTGCTTTACACTACATTCAGTCCTTCACACACTGGTGATGGCAGCTACATTGTAGCCACAGCCACCCTGGGGCGCACTGACAGAGGCGAGGCTGCCGGACACTGGCACCACCGGGCCCTCTGACCACCACCAGTAGGCAAACATGGGGTTAGTATCTTCCCCAAGGAGGCAGCCTGGGATCGAACCACCGACCTTTTGATTAGTGGCTGACCTGCTCTGCCACCTGAGCTACAGCTCTCTGTAAACTCAAACCACAGTGTATCTGAACTTCAGCTGATATGATGATTCGTGGCGCAAGAGTTGGGAGTTCGTCTTGTAATCTGAAGGTTGCTGGTTCGAGCCCCGGCTTGGACAGTCTCGGTCGTTGTGTCCTTGGGCAAGTCACTTCACCCGTTGCCTACTGGTGGTGGTCAGAGGGCCCGGTGGCGCCAGTGTCCGGCAGCCTCGCCTCTGTCAGTGCGCCCCAGGGTGGCTGTGGCTACAATGTAGCTGCCATCACCAGTGTGTGAATGTGTGGATGACTGGATGTGTAAAGTGCTTTGGGGTCCTTAGGGACTAGTAAAGCGCTATATAAATACAGGCCATTTACCATGATCACACTGAAGCATTTTTGGGTTTTTGTGCAGTGACCGACTTTATGTTGATGATGTCATTCTGTCTTCAACATCAGAAACCTAAAACCCTAGCAGAGATAACCGGTATCATTAGGGATGGGTATCGTTTAGGTTTTATCCAATACTGGTGCCAAACCGGTACGTTTGAAACGGTGCCGGTGCTTAAACAATGGAAAACCCAAACTTTGTCCAAAAACCTCTCATGTTTAACTGTTTTTTTGTAAAAAGATAACAACGTTAGCCTTTTCTGCAGCTATGGGGCATATATGGCATCACTCTTGGCTGGAAGCTTAAACAATGGAAAAAACACAAACTTTGTCCAAAAACCTCTCACGTTTAACTGTTTCCCTCTTTTTCTTTGGTCATTTTAGCCTTTTTGTCCAGGGTGAAGGGAGTATCTGCCATCAAACAAGAAGACAGCCGCATGTAGCTATGATGATGTTTGCTAGTTCACCTTACATGCATTAATGTAATAACGTGGTTAGCCTACTCAACGTAAATTACACACGAACAACATGAAGCTACTCACGCAGAGAAGAACGGCTGCTGCTGCATCATCATCCTCATCATTTCTGCTACACTGGCAGGGCTAGGGGCCAGGACTCTCCTCTTCGGGTTTTTGGGGGATGTTGCTAACTCCGGGTCTGATAACAGGCACCACACCCGCAGTAGATGTGCTCGGTGTGAGGTCTCGCAGCAAGCTATCAAATACGGTGCATTTCTCGGCTTTAAAAAAAAAACAAAAAAAAACGCTATGTGTCGCCAGGTGTTTCATCGGATTCGAGGAGTTACCTCCTTTGACAGTATCACAGTATCAGCTTAAAGCACTTGTTGCTGCTGAGTTTGCATCTTTTGCTGTGAAGTACAGCCAGACTTTTGACCGCTTCGCCTTGGACATTTAATCTATAGCTCTCCTCTAAAAGAACGCACGTACCTGGACCCGCCTACTATCCTCGGAAACGTAAAATGATTGGCTAGAATCTAAAGTGTATCACATCTCAGGAAAAAAAAAATAAAGCACCGAAATGTGCTCTGCTTTTCGGTCTGGTTACTACCGTTTATGTCAGAACTGGTACCCATCACTAGGTATCATCACCGAGTTATCAAGTCAGAGCGCAGACTTCCTGTTTGAAGTGGCGGCTCGGGCCAGCTTCACACAGCCTGTAGTAGCTGTGTGCTGCCACCAGGGGGCAGTGCACAGATATACTGTGTGGACTCGTGTCTGTCTGTGCTGTTGTTGCTGCCTGAGCTCCAGTTTGATGGAAACAGATAAATAGAAATGGATGCAGTGAAACAGTGAAAACAATGAACGCTGTCGGCTGCAGCCCTCTCTGTGCTCCCTGTCCTCCTCTTTCCTGTTGACGTCCACCTTTAAACCAATCAGCACGTTGGAAAGAATCACTTTAATGATAAATGTCATGAATTCTTCACAGGAACAACAATAGTGAGTGTTGCAGAGAGGAGCAGCATCACTCTGAACTGTTCTCATGATGTTGGAGGATCAGCTGTTCCCACGTGGAGACGAGACTCTGGAGAAATAAATGAAGGAAGGATTTCTGTTTCCACGGAGGACACAACATTACGTATAAGAGAAGCTGAGCCTGCTGACTCTGGACTGTACTACTGTGATGGAGAACCAGCTGCTTATCTGAATGTGACCAAAGGACAGAGATCTGACAGAGGTGAGACACATGAACCCAAAAGTAACACAGAAATGTTTTTGTAGAGTTTCCTCTGTTTTCTGCCGCTCTCTGCAACAGTCGCCGACCACTGGCTATCCCGCCGTGTCGCTGCTGCAGTCTCTCATGCTCTACCTCTAGCCCCCTTCATCTGCCCCGCCAGGTCCTCTTATTGACCTACGGTGGCCAAGGGCGAACCCTGATTGGTCACAGTCTTAACTGGCATGCCTGGAAGTCTTCCGGCAACACGTCAACAATATACACAATAAAAGCATGCAATGAAACTGTACGAATAAAACACTGTACATTATTAAAGATAATAAGACAACAACAACAACAACTACCACACCACCACCACCTACTACAACAACAACAACTACTGCAACAACTCATAAAGCATCAGTAACACCTGCATCACCCCCCGATGCTCCAATTCAATTCAATTCAATTTTATTTATATAGCGCCAAATCACAACAAAAGTCGCCTCAAGGCGCTTCATAGATACAGAGAAAAACCCAACAATCATATGACCCCCTATGAGCAGCACTTTGGCAACAGTGGGAAGGAAAAACTCCCTTTTAACAGGAAGAAACCTCCGGCAGAACCAGGCTCAGGGAGGGGCGGGGCCATCTGCTGTGATTGGTTGGGGTGAGAGAAGGAAGACAGGATAAAGACATGCTGTGGAAGAGAGACAGAGATTAATAACAGATATGATTCAATGCAGAGAGGTCTGTTAATACACAGTGAGTGAGAAAGGTGACTGGAAAGGAAAAACTCAATGCATCATGGGAATCCCCGGCAGCGTACGTCTATTGCAGCATAACTAAGGGAGGATTCAGGGTCACCTGGTCCAGCCCTAACTATATGCTTTAGCAAAAAGGAAAGTTTGAAGCCTAATCTTGAAAGTAGAGATAGTGTCTGTCTCCTGAATCCAAACTGGAAGCTGGTTCCACAGAAGAGGGGCCTGAAAACTGAAGGCTCTGCCTCCCATTCTACTTTTAAATACTCTAGGAACAACAAGTAGGCCTGCAGAGCGAGAGCGAAGTGCTCTAATAGGGTGATATGGTACTACAAGGTCATTAAGATAAGATGGGGCCTGATTATTTAAGACCTTGTATGTGAGGAGCAGGATTTTGAATTCTGGATTTAACAGGAAGCCAAAACAGGAGAAATATGCTCTCTCTTTCTAGTCCCTGTCAGGACTCTTGCTGCAGCATTTTGGATCAGCTGAAGGCTTTTCTGGGAGTTTTTAGGACATCCTGATAATAATGAATTACAGTCGTCCAGCCTGGAAGTAATAAATGCATGAACTAGTTTTTCAGCGTCACTCTGAGACAGGATATTTCTAACTTTAGAGATGTTGCACAAATGGAAGAAAGCAGTCTTACATATTTGTTTAATATGTGCATTGAAGGACATGTCCTGGTCAAAAATGACTCCAAGGTTCCTCACAGCGTTACTGGAGGCCAAGGTAATGCCATCCAGAGTAAGAATCTGCTTAGAGACCATATTTCTAAGATTTTCAGGGCCGAGTACAATAACCTCAGTTTGATCTGGATTAAGAAGCAGAAAGTTAGCGGCCATCCAGGTCTTTATGTCTTTAAGACATTCCTGCAGTTTAACTCATTGGTGTGTGTTATCTGGCTTCATGGACAGATAGAGCTGGGTGTCATCTGCATAGCAGTGTAAATGTATGCTATGTCTTCTAATGATGCTGCCTAAGGGAAGCATGTATAATGTAAACAGAATTGGTCCTAGCACTGAACCCTGTGGAATTCCATAATTAACCTCAGTGTGTGAAGAGGACTCTCCAGTTACATGCACAAACTGGAGTCTATTAGATAGATATGATACAAACCACTGCAGCGCAGTACCTGTAATACCTACAGCATGTTCTAATCGCTCTAATAGGATATTATGGTCGACAGTATCGAACGCTGCACTGAGGTCTAGCAGGACAAGCACAGAGATGAGTCCACTGTCAGAGGCCATAAGAAGATCATTTGTAACCTTCACTAAAGCTGTTTCTGTGCTGTGATGAGCTCTGAAACCTGACTGAAACTCTTCAAATAAACCTCTGCAGATGATCTGTTAGCTGTTTGACAACTACTCTTTCAAGGATGTTTGATATAAAGGAAGGTTGGAGATTGGCCTATAATTAGCTAAGACTGCTGGGTCTAGAGAGGCTTTTTGAGTAAAGGTTTAACTACAGCCAGCTTGAAGGCCTGTGGTACATAGCTGATTATTAGAGATAGGTTGATCATATTTAAGATCGAAGAATTAATTAATGGCAGGACTTCTTTGAGCAGTTTTGTAGGAATGGGGTCTAAAAGACACGTTGATGGTTTGGAGGAAGTAATTATTGAAGTTAACTCAGAAAGATTAATTGGAGAAAAAGAGTCTAACTTAACATCAATGGTACTGAAAGTAGCTGTAGATAATATTACATCTGTGGGATGATTACTGGTAATTTTTTCTCTAATGATTAAAATTTTATTTGTGAAGAAGTTCATGAAGTCATTACTAGTTAATGTTAAAGGGATTGTTGGCTCAACAGAGCTCTGACTGTTTGTCAGCCTGGCTACAGAGCTGAAGAGAAACCTGGGGTTGTTCTTATTTTCTTCAATCAGTGATGAATAGTAAGATGTTCTGGCTTTGCGGAGGGCTTTCTTATAAAGTAACAAACTATTTCTCCAGGCTAAATGATGATCCTCTAGATTTGTGACACGCCATTTCCTCTCCAGATTACGAGTCATCTGCTTTAGGGTAACACAGAAATGTTTTTGTAGAGTTTCCTCTGTTTTCTGCCGCTCTCTGCAACAGTCGCCGACCACCGGCTATCCCGCCATGTCGCTGCTGCAGTCTCTCATGCTCTACCTCTAGCCCCCTTCATCTGCCCCGCCAGGTCCTCTTATTGGCCTACGGTGGCCAAGGCAAACCCTGATTGGTCACAGTCTTAACTGGCATGCCTGGAAGTCTTCCGGCAACACGTCAACAATATACACAATAAAAGCATGCAATGAAACTGTACGAATAAAACACTGTACATTATTAAAGATTAAAAACGATGAAACACAGCAACTCATGCACAAATGCTTAAAAACACAAAGTTAAAACATGTCAGCTTCACCGCGTGACATTAATCAGCATCAGTCAGACAGCATCCAATCATTGTTCACAAATCACAAGATGTTATGTGAAATTCTTCAGTTCAGTTTTTTACTTTGTTTGTATGTGGAGTTTGTTTTTAACCAACTCGTATATTTAAAGTTCAATCGTTGATTTTTAAGCTGTTATTTTTTATGTATCTACATTTTCTTTTTTCTGTACTTAAGATAATAAGACAACAAAAACAACAACAACACCTACTGCTACAACTCATACAGCATCAGTAACAACTGCATCACCCCCCGATGCTCCATCAGGTATGATTGCATCAAAGAATCTAACGAGTGCAGTTGAACAGGTTTAAATGTAAACATGTTCATCTCTTCTGGCCTGTAGCATAAATGACCTTTAGAGTGAGGTCTGATGTGTTTATATATTAAATATTACAGAGTGTCCATGTATGTGATGCATGATCCGTGTTCATCACTCTGACCTTGTCCAGCTTTTCCAGTGCAGAGTTTCCTGATAGGAACTGGTCTTCTTCTTCTCTCCATCTTCATCCTCATCACTGCCTGCTTCATGTGGAGATGCAGGTCCAGCAGACGAGGTGAGTAAAGAGAAACATGACCAGAATCTGTGGTTTACATGACTTATTCATTGGTTTAGACATGTTAGTCGCATCATTCTCACATATCTGCTGTGGTCCAGTTTAGCTTCCTTCACTCGGTTCTTTTGAAGAAATCAGAAAGGTCACAGGAGACGTATCAGTGAGGTTTAAAAACTATGTAGTGACTTCCTAACAGCTGTTCCTCGTTCCTTCTTCGATGGACTGTCTTCGGTTTTATTCAGGATCTCCTTTGAACCTCTCCACCAGTGGATTCAGGTTGTATCTGACCTCTGTTACCAACTTCTATGACATTCACGGCAGCTTCCCACCATAGTGTTGTCTGCACCCGCTGGGTGCTGCATCCCAGCTGGTCTGCTATGGAATGAGATTCATGTAATAACAAATGGCATCAGCCGGGCTCTGCTTTGTCTTCTGTAACTTATTCAGAAAGAAGAAGCTCGACGTCTGACAGGCACACGTAAACGAGACCATATTTCCCCCGTTATGGCTTCCAGTACGTTTTAGGATCGACTTTTACAGACAGGCAAGCAGAAGCGATGCCCCCCACCACCCCAACCCCAATTACACATGCAAACAAAGGATCCTCCTCCACTATTCACCTATTTAACAAGATAAATTCAATCAGATTAAAACATACTGCACTCCTTCCTGGCTGAAGAATTGTAAAATCTAAGTAGCTACTGCCACAGTTGAATAAATACCTACTTTATTACCCCAGAATATTAAGTACATCTTAAATACTTTATATTCTGTTTAAGGTCCTACATTACACACAGCAATCAGCTAATGCTAGCTGGTGCAGGTAGTAACTGACCTCAGAACAGTGAAGCAGCAGCTTGCCTCTCATGCTGCTCTCCCATCAGTTTACTGTTAAAGTCACAGCAGTTTAAACACAATGTAAATGTGCACACAGGAAGAAGCTGCAGCTTCATTCAGTGTGAGCAGGACACACAGACGCCCTCTGACACACTTTGCTACGAGTCTGAAATAAGTGCAGCTTTTAGTGACAGTAGCCAGCTGTGGCCACAAGATGGCAGTAATTCAAAGGATGTATGTACAAACCAAGGAGCTCTGAGAGGAGAGATCGCTTTGGTTTGTTTTTTCATTCATGTCTGTTCTTAGATTTGCCTGTCCTGACGTAACACCACTGTCCTAACACATCTCTGATGCTGGTCGAAGCAGAGGAGACTGGGCCTTTGCTGTGGTGGTTCTGCACTTTGGAGCAGTCTGCCTCCAACACTCGACACTGTAAAACTTTAAAATGTGACTCAGTTTTGATGCTTTTCTTTTCTTGGTGTTCCTTGTTTTTTCTATTTTCCTGCTTCTTTTCAGCTCTGCCTTGATTCCATTCACACAATTTATTTAATCTCATAAATTAGATTTTTAGAAAGTTTAATCTCAGCCTCACTTTTGAGTCACGACCTGTAGGTAACAGGTCAGGACACATCACAGTTTAGCGGTGCCCCCTCAGACTGCTGGATTCCTGGACTGAGTAGTTTCGGATGACTGCCCGTCTGCAGCTGCTCACTTCATGCTCTGTGTGAAACAAGCCGTTCTTACTGGTCAGCCTCCTGTGAATAAGAGTGTTTCAGAGCAGAGTGAAGCCTGGGCTTTTAGCTCACAGGGTTATTGAATATCATGAACATCCACCGTTGGAACAGCATAGATTACAGGACCAGAAAAGGCTTTTTCAGTCCACACGTACAATTATGAGCAGAGGTGCTGCTGTAAATGCTGACATCTGTGTGACATGTGTCCTCTTCTGTTCATCAGCCTGTCAAAGTAAAGCATTTGCTCACAGCTGCAGTCACACTGTGTTTTGGTACTTTTAAGATAAGAGCAGGTTTATCAAATTCTAGATCAGTGTCATTAGCTAAACCAATCAATCAATCAATCAATCAATCAATCAATCAATATTTATTATTATAGCACATTTAAAAAGGACAGTGTCCATCAAACACGAGGTAGCAAAGCAGATTACAACAAAGGCAACAAAAACAGTTAAAAACCATTAAAAGCAGTTATAGTTACAGTTGCACGGCACAGATGCAGACCAGCTGGAAGTCCAAGCCAATTTGTTTCAGAAGCTCGATGGAACAGGTGAGTTTTTAAGCGTGATTTAAACGATTGAATGGAATCTGACATGCGGACATCGACAGGAAGATTATTCCAGAGTTTGGGTGCGGCAATTGCAAAAGCTCGGTCACCTCGGTCACCGTCGGGGCCTTTGTTGCACTAAGAGCAGCTGGTTAGAGGATCTGAGCGCTCTCTTGGGGCTCTACACGTCGAGGAGGTCTAACAGCTAAAAGATTGTTAATAATGCTGTCACAGCTTGACGTCATCACAGGCAGCGTGTTTTAAACTTTAAAGCAGGAGCTGACTCTGATCTGTCTGCAGGGACTGACGAACAGCTCCACGTCTATGATGAGATACCAGCTGGAGCAGAACTTCATCTTATAAATGGTGAGAGTGAAGCAGCTGTGACAGTTTGAAGGACCTGCAGTTCAAAAAAGCGCCGCTCCGACAGCCAAACCCATCTGTTCTCTGATTGGATAGTTACATTTGTGATTGACATGACATTGGCCAATCAGATGAAAGGAAGAAAAACAGGGTCAAAATTCGTACTTGTAACTTGAAACTTGAGTGCAGAGTTTCACACGTATTTTTTGGCTAAGTCCACACACAAATTCTTTTTACTCATCATGTCACTGAACACTGTGAATATGAACACAAGTAAAAATGATGCAAACTCTTACTGAGACTTGTTGTTGACAGGAGGATCAAACCACAGTGATGCCACATACGACACCATCGCTGAGCTGCCACAGACTGGAAACGACACCAGTAACACCTGTGCTGCACTGAGCCTTCACAGTCACATGATCTAAGCAAACCTTCTGCTGACACTTCATCTCCTTCCACCTTCATGCTGCATCTAATCAAAATATTTCATTTACAGATTTTCCACATTCCTTGACTGCTTCCACTTTCCATGCTGGAAATAATAAAGGTAACTTTAATTCTTGCTTCTGATTTGGACGGGTACTAAAAGAGCCACACATGAGTTATTTTTGGATAACCCAAAATTATTTTGTGTGATCAAACTTTTGGATCTGGTGTCTTCTAAAGCTGAAAATGTTGATTTGTTGTGTGTAACAGCTTAAAACTGGACTGTTACTTGGATCTGATGAAGACTATTTGATAAACATTTTAACAGGAGGATCAGACCACAGTGATGCCACATACGACACCATCGCTGAGCTGCCACGGACTGGAAACACGACCGGTAACACCTGAGCTGCCACTCAGCACCTCATTTTACACAAACTCATGGTGAACACGCCAAACCTGCACAGCTGTGTTTGTTACACACAACCCACTCAGACTGATGATGTTTATGATCCACAGGTTCTTCACAGCCCGTCAACAACACGTATGTCTTACTGGAGAAACCCAAGAAGCAGGCCGGACCGGTGTAGCTTCACCTGAATGTCCTGCCGTCAGGAACAATCTGCCTCAGCACAGATGTTCATGGGAACATGTAACATGGATATGTCGAGATTATTCTGAATTATTGTGAAAAGCTGTGTGTGTTACTGTTAGTCGTAATACAACCTGAAAACATGAATACAAAAAAAGCAATCAGTCCTGAACGCTGTCATCAGGTGAAATGTTGCTCTGATGTTTTTAACATGTTAACAGTACAGATGTGTGTGTGCTGTAAAACTGTAAATACATTCATTTAGGAAATTAAGGCAATAAAATGTCATGAAATTGTTTTTAGAGCCTGTTTCTACAGTGGAATTCATCATCAGGGCGACTTTTTTAATCATGTTAAATGACATCAAATGAATGTTTTTATGAACCATTATTGGTGATTACATGTTTGGGAGGTTTACTCAAAGTAATTCTAATGAGAATGCCAACAGAGACCCGGCCTCTGAGAACAGAGAAGTCAATGAGACTTTTTACCTGGATTAAATAAATAAAAGCGTTGTTGGTTAAATCATAAGTGTTTGTTTTTCAGAGGGATTTGGATATATGTAACTATGCAGATCTTCATCTTTGAGGTTAGGCTCCTCCAGACGCTCGCCTGAGGCAGGTGGATCGTGTATCCCTGCTCCTAAACTTCAGACATCTTTACACTCTGCTCTGTTCTTCAGCACCAGCACTGTAAGCCTCATAAAAGCAGATCATGAGTAAAGTGTAATTAAAAAGAGGGCCAGGTCGCCGCATTACAGCCAGCACGGCTACGTGAATGGCCCTACCGACTGTGACCTACGCCGCCCACAACCCTCCATCAATATTCCTACGTGAGTGATGTGTTGTTCTGAGGGAGGGGGTGAGCAGGTGCCCCCACCACAGCAGTCCTGAGTCTTGGAACTCATCTTCACACTGCGTCACAACAACAGACATCCACTCAGTTACAGCAGACACAGTAAAGGGACGAGACACACCCTTCAGCCTGCTGTTATGTGGCCTCTTTACACAGCCTGCACCTGGGGTCTCACCTGGTGTGGTAGAGCCCAGCCTCATGGATCTGGTGCTCTCAGTGAAGAACTGATGAAGAGGATTTTAGCTGCCAGTGCTTCTTCATCAATATCTGAATGAGTGACTGATCAGTGTGGTTTCTGACACACAGCTTTAAAAATACTCACTTCCACTGAACTCAGTGGACTCCGTGTTGTGACGTGTAAATGGCTTCTTGTCATGTTATTAATATCCTTTGGTTTCCATGTGTATTTGTTCTTCCTGCAGCTCAGGTTAAAACCACAAGTTTCCAGCTGATACCACTTTGCATCCTCTGTGAGTCGTCAGTCCTTACGCTTGTTGATCTGTCTGCAGAGTAAGTAAGACAGAGTATCTGTTTCCAGTCAGCGACAACATAAAAATGTCCCCATTTAAATGTTAACATTGAAACATGTTCACAGACTATAAAAAGAGCATCTGTTACCTCTTACCCACAAACAAGTTTGTGTTTGTAAAGCTGTGTGGTTACGAGCAGCAGGAGGAAGAACAGGCGTGTTCAGTTCCTGTTCTCAGATCACACAGGAACTGTTCAGACACTTCGCACTGTGTGAGGATGAAGGTGAACATCTTCTGCTGCCTGTTGGCCTGCACTCTGGGCTCTAATGTCGCTGCAGGTGAGACTCTTTCACTCTATTCACATTTACATATTTATAGTTTACATATGAGACTCAGATAATAAAAGCTGTGAAGTTCAGTGTGAGACTGTGTGCTTGGATAAAGGTGTGACCGCAGCTCAAAGTGTGCGACGCGTCACAGTTTTTATCTCACTGACAGTAAATCTGTCATAAAATTATCCCTCAGTTATTTTACAGATGGACGAAGCCATTTTGTTCGGACTATAAAACGTTAGAAAAGACTGAGTGCTTCATACGACAGTTCAACCTCCAATCAGGAAATTAGTGTTTCCTGATTGGCGATCAGCAGGTGGTGGTTGTGGCTCGTTGGCCCAGTGTTTTGTGTTTGTGCACTTCTGAATCGTTGCTGTTTTCTTAGAGAGATTTATGAGATTTGTGCTTCCTAGTTTAGTCCTCTGGTGCTTTTGAGTTTGCTGATCAGGTCGTTCACTTCCCTCTGTGTTTCCTGTGGAAGTCAGTCTTGTCTCCATGGTTGTTTGCCTCTCTCTCTTCCTCACCTTCATCCATTTCCTCTCTGTGTTTCTCCTTCTGCTCCGTCCGTTCTGTTTCCGTGTTTCCCCTGAACAAAACCACACAGAGCTACTTCCTGTTTTATTTTGATAGTCCTTGTCTCATGTGCATTGTGTTCACTTTTGCTTGCCCTGTCTCGCTGTGTCTGATTGGTTCCTGCTGTCTTCCCGTGTGTTTCCTTGATCACCCCTGACAGGACAGATGCCTTCCATTAGGCCTCTGTCCTAGTGTCCTCTCTGCCTGAGGACACTCCAGGGCCAAGCACAGCAGTGGGTGAGTTAAACGACAGCGATGGCGAAGCGTGTCAGCCACCTACGACAGGGAGGGAAGAGATGATGAGCTGCTAGACCTGATCAGAGAGGACACGAGGCAGCAAAGAGAGGCTGAGGAGAGGAGAGCAGGGAGAGGATGGACCGACTGTGTTCACCTCTAGAAAGATTAGTTCCCAAATGAAGAAATTTATTTAGTTGAATATATTTGTGACATTGTTATGTGTGTTGCATCAGTTTAAAGGTTTTATGTTATTAATAAATTGATTCAAACAAACAGTAATTGTCACTGAGCTCATTTGATTTACAGGCATTTTTAACATGTATGAACACGACGCTAACTTTGAACTATATTACATGGATATTTATTTACTCAGAATGAAGTAAATAACAATAAAACCAGAATATTTGTAATACATCAACAATAATCAGGCCTGGGATCCTCCTGGTTAAACAAACTGGGACACTCAGGTTAACCCTGCAGGGTCTGGTTAAGGAAAAGGTGGAAAACAACATAAACAACTTTAGTAGAAAGTTATTATTTCATTTATTTTAAGTGAGCAAAGCATTATTCTAATTATCAAGCTTGAGTAAAATAAACTAATATGCTGTGAAAAGTCTTCAATGTGATTGATTACTCTTCATCTGTGTAACTAAGCGCAAATAATCGTTTTCAGCTTTGTGACATTTTTACAGCCCATCACACACAGATAAGTTAACATGTGTCCACAGCATCTGAAGGTTTATGGATTTCTCAGTCTGAGCTGTAATTCTGAAAAACTCTGTTTGTTTTTGCAGGTTTGACCCATGAAGGAGTTAAGGAGGGGACGCAGGTCACTCTGCGCTGTCCTCACTCTGTGGAGGGTGGAGTGAGGTGGAGCAGAGAGAGTGGAGGAAGCAGAGCTGACATACTTACAGCTGATGGAGACAAAACTACAAAACACATCAATGATCCACAGAAACGATACAGTTCACAGGCTGACGGGGTTCTGATCGTCCTCAGAGCTGCTCCCTCAGACTCTGGCAGATACTTCTGTGACCATGAAGCAGCTGTGGAGCTGACAGTGATCCCATCAGGTAACATCATGTTTTTCTATTTTCTGTTTAAAATCCATCTCTGTTACAGGTGACATGCAAACATATTTTAAACACTTTTACAACAACATTTATCTGCAAACATCAAATAACCAGCAGCTACATAATAATGGTAAATGGTCTGTATTTGTACAGCGCTTTACTCAGTCCCTAAGGACCCCAAAGTGCTTTACACTACATTCAGTCATTCACACACTGGTGATGGCAGAGAGCAGGATGAGTTTAGTTTAGACCCTCGAGTTTGAGCAGTGCTGTCGATGACGTCACTGCGTTTGCTCCTGTATAACACGGCACTTTTAACAAATCCAGTACCCAGTCATCGTTTCCAAATCTCAAGATATTATCAAATGTTTTTGTTTCTTATTTATAGAAATTGTATTTTTTTGAAAACATGCATTTTATTTATGGTACATATTTGGCTAAAATACACATGTGTAATTCTGTCAGTCTTTCTCATTTTCAGTGTATGAAATTATATTCTCTGTTGTATTCTCAAGATCATGAAACAAGCGCAGCAGCAACAACTACAACAGTTACTCATCAGCCTGCAGTGACATCTGCCCCGTCAGGTATGACTCCAACAAAGACATCATATCATTCAGCTTCACAGGTTTAAATGTGTAATTCTCAGTCAAACTTACATCAGCTCTGCTGTTTACAGTATAAATGACGTGTGTGTTTGAGGCATGATGCTCTGTAAGACAAGCTCAGCTGTTCTGAATTACATTAAAAAAACACTGTTGAAAAAAAGGAAGACTTTGAAAACGTGTCTGATCTCAATGGGAAAAACTATTGCTGCATATCTATAATATGAGCGAGGACGTGTTAGCAATGGAAGGATGCCACATCGTTGGATGGACATGAACATTATAAACCTACAGAGGCTGAATTCAAAGACGCCTCGAGACACAGCAAAGCTTCCAGCTGTGGCACGTATTCAATGTGCCACAGCTGGAGAAGCTGGACTACCTGTGCAACCTGTGGAGGGTCCAGTATCACCCAGTGCTACCAGTAGACACACTGACCTTAGCTGGATGTCAAACTGGTGAAAACACAGACAGAAAAGATGAGGAGGAAACGATGTCTGAGACTTTCAGCTGTAAAACTGCTCCTGTGTTGGAGGTCGTCTCATTGTTGCCCCTCTAAGTACAGCTGCTGCCTAGCTGTGCATCAACATCTGGCCTGATGCTAGACTCTGAAGTGTTCCTTTAAGTTTTTGGAGCAGTGTTTATGATATTAATAAATAGTATGTAGAGTCGATCATGTTTGTTTAATAATTGTATCAGATAATTATTCTTTTGCTTTTCCAGCCAGCCGTCACCTGTTTGACTTGGGGATCCGAGCCCTTGTGGTCTTCGTCTGCAGCCTTGTTCTCGTCATCATTTACTTTATTTGGAGACAAAAGTCCAAAAGACGAGGTGAGTAAAGTAAAAGGAGGTGCTGTGGTTTAGCTGACTTATGTATTTGTTTAGACACTTTATCCTGATCAGTCTCACATCTTTATTTCATGTTCAGCTGAAGTCTGGTTTACTTTCCTGCCTTCACTCTGTCTGCTAACTGCTAACACATTAGCCACCTGGGCTAGCACGGTTCAGCTAACAGCTCTGAATCTTGTTTCCAGCATGACATCACAGCAGGCAGCATGTTTCACTGTCTTTAAGGAGGAGCTGACTCTGATCTGTCTGCAGGGACTGACAAACAGCTCCACGTCTGTGATGAGACACCAGCTGGAGCAGAACTTCATCTTATAAATGGTGAGAGTGAAGCAGCTGAGCTGATCTAAACTTTCATCTCTGCTTCTGTTACACTCACAGTCTGAGTAACAGATTCCAGGAAGAAATAAACTGATTAAATTATTCCTGCTGATAGTTAATCGTAATAATTAATTCTGTGTTCTTTCTCAGGAGCAGCGCCTGCATCAACATGCTGACAGCCCTGCAGGCAGAGATGGGCAGTAACGCGTTACTTGTAACGCGTTACTGTAATCTGATTACTTTTTTCAAGTAACGAGTAAAGTAAGGGATTACTATTGCAAAATCGGTAATTAGATTACCGTTACTTTCCCGTAGGAACGCTGCGTTACTGCGTTACTAAAACCGTGATTTTTTTTGCGAGAATGTCTCATGACAGTGACGTAAGCAAGTGCGACGTTGGTGACAGCAGCTGTGTGCAGATCAACAATGGATAATATATCGAGTGCGGGAGAGAGTATGAGCGTGCAGCGTTTAAAGTGTGGAAGTACTGACCTTACTTTGAGTTTGATTCCATAAAAAGTGACAAAAACATTAGCGTCCATCGTGCGTGGGAAGAAAACTTCTTTTTACAGCGAAAAAAACCCCTAAACTTCCGAGCAAGCACCGAGTAGCTACGACGTAATGGGAAACTCACAGAGACACTCGCGCGGATTCTTCAACTGACCGCAGCACACCTACACCAGGGTAACCCTCCGCCTACCCTGCTCCTGCTTTACAGGTGAAAATAGAGCAAAAGGACCGCTGAGTCTTTGACTTTATTTATTTTCTGCTGTGTTTTACTTGCATCTGTTTGAAAGAGTGAGTGAAAACACAAAAAATATTTTATTTTATGTGCTGGAATGTGTAGAAAATAGGTTTAAATGTTAAACTAATTTATTCAAGTCAGAGAATGTTGCATATAATTAAATGTTTTGCTTGATGCATAAAGTTAAAAGATTAAAACTGATAAAACAAGTTAAAAAAAGAGACTTTTCCATTTGATTACATTTTGTATGATGGATTATGTAGAAAAAGTAGAATTGGGCTGAAAGATCTATCACTTTATCACCTCTTCAGGTTGTAAATCGTGTTTTTAAAAAGTAACTAAGTAACTAAGTAACTAAGTAATTAATTACTTTTGAAAATAAGTAATCAGTAAAGTAACGGGATTACTTTTTGGGGGGAGTAATCAGTAATTAGTTACTGATTACTTTTTTCAAGTAACTTGACCAACACTGCCTGCAGGTAAATGTGGAGTTATTGGTTTGATGCTGCTGTTCATGAAAACAGACACTGGAGGGTTTATAAATAGTAAAAGATTAAATTGAACAAAACATAAGATCACAAGGAAAAAATGGATTTTATTTTTTTTATATATTCTTTAACACATAGAGAGTGAAGAAGAAACACCCAGTGCATCATGGGAATCCCCGGCAGCCTACACCTATTGCAGCATAACTGAGGGAGGATTCAGGGTCACCTGGTCCAGCCCTAACTATATGCTTTAGCAAAAAGGAAAGTTTGAAGCCTAATCTTGAAAGTAGAGATAGTGTCTGTCTCCTGAATCCAAACTGGAAGCTGGTTCCACAGAAGAGGGGCCTGAAAACTGAAGGCTCTGCCTCCCATTCTACTTTTAAATACTCTAGGAACAACAAGTAGGCCTGCAGAGCGAGAGCGAAGTGCTCTAATAGGGTGATATGGTACTACAAGGTCATTAAGATAAGATGGGGCCTGATTATTTAAGACCTTGCATGTGAGGAGCAGCATTTTGAATTCTGGATTTAACAGGAAGCCAAAACAGGAGAAACTTGCTCTCTTTCTCCTTGTTAATAATCTCTCTTGTTTAACAGCTGTTTCAGTCTTTGAGCAAATCAAATTCAGGACAAACAACACGAGCAGTTATTGATGAGTCTGAGTGCTGCAACCAAGAGAAAACCACTGAACTGTGAAGTCATTTATATGATCCTTACACACTCGTCTCACTTTTGCTTATGAATCACTGACAGTTTAAATCTGTGAATATCTTTGAAAATGTACCAGATGCAACAACGTCTCAGTATTTATGTTCGTGTTTTTATAAACTCCTCTCATCGACTGCAAAGCAAAGAGAGCTTCATGTGGAGCCGAGAAGGAAGAGAAACAAGGAAAGTTTGGACACACTCATCCTTTCATGTTTCTGTGTTTTTGCTACTCTGTACATTGTGGACACAAACTGAAGACATCAGATACACGAAGCAGGATATCTGGAATTATAAAGAAGATCAATCTAAACATGTTTTATATTTTAGATGCTTGAAGCCAGGTTGGTATCATGTCAGTCATCAGTGGGACTCAGTGATGACCCACCTACACCACACACCCTTTGCTGCTTCTGCTCTGTCATAAATATAGAAAATGACCTCATTTTATATCCTTTTGCACCATTTCAAAGCCCAGTGTATTCTGCCTGTGCTGACAGAGTGAAACGCTAAAGATATTTATTCTATGGAAAATCTTCATTTTTTTCTTTTGGTGTTTTATTGTTGTGTAAAATTAAAACGCTGAAGCAGCACCTGTGAGCTCGTCAGCAGCGCTCCTCCAGGTAGCAGCTGCTGTCAGCGTGCCGATCCGGGGAAGACGTCGTTGGTGAAGCCTTGGCTCTGATGAGTGTTTGCTCGTCTCTTTACTCTAATGTTGTTTCTCCTCCCTCTGTGCAGAGCTTCCCAGGATTTCCCTCCTGACTGGGATGGTCCTGACTGGGATGGTCCTGCCTGAGCGTTGATGCTGCATGTCTGCTGCTCCCTGGAGCACAGCTTCTATTTCCACATTTGTATGACGCATGTTTTTAGTGAAGTCACTGTAAATAAAGGCTGACTGTGATTCCCCTGACTGTGAGTCCACTTCAGTGTACATGACATTATGATACCAATGATAGTTGACCAGACTGATAAAGCTGCTGATATCATGGAGGAAGGTAGATGTGTGGACGGGAAGCAAGGCTGACGCTGGAGATGGATGCTAGCTGTTCTTCCATGGTGCAGATAGAAATGGAGTAGGGGAAGCCTTGAAGGTGGAGCAGGTGAACAGTGTTGTGGAGGTCAGGAGGGGGTCAGACAGGATCATAGCGAGTGGTGATTGGAGCAGAGCTCTGACATCCAGGTGCAGGGAACAGAGGTGACGGAGGTGCTGGGTGGGCTTGGAGAGAGAAATGAAACTGTGATTGTGATGAAGGTGCACACAGGTGGGCTACATCTAACACAGGAAGGGGAAAGTGAAAGCTAGGAGACTGTAAGGTGGTGTCAGGGGAGGGTGTATACCTGCAGCATTTAATGGTAGGATGACTTTGAAGAAGAGGAGGTTGATAGCTAGGTGGTAGCTACAGCAAAGACAAAGGCTGACAGTCACCTTCATGTGACACTGAGAAAAGAGATTGTATCTGAGAGACGAGGAAGGATTATGGACCAGGAAGTTCAGAGGAGTAAGGAGGAAGTGAGGGCAGCCATGAAGAGGAGGAGGCAGCCGTCCACGTGACAAACCTGTGCAGGTATGGAGGTGTCTGAGAGAGAGGGCTGTTTAACCCGATTATTTAATGTGAGCTAGAGCGAGGAGGGATAAACTGATGAAGAACGACAGCTGTTGTTGAAGCTATGCTAAGAAGACGTGAGTTTGAATACCCAGGCCAACCATCCAAAGCAACTGCAGGAGAGACCAGCTGTGATGATGGGGAGACAGTGGCACTGACAGAGCGACAGATTTTTAGGGAGTCTGACGTGCTGGATTAAAAGAGTACATGAGAGAGTCGCCTCAGGTTAAGCTGTTTGGAGACAAAGTTAGAGAGGTTGGGTGGATTTTAACCCAAACTATGAGTCTGACCAAAGCAGCAGAAGATTTCGACCCCACCAGCCTCCTCATGCAGACTGTGTGTCATCCCTATCATCCCTCAGAGGCCAGTGTCACCGCTGCTGCTGCTCCGAATGATGAGGTCTGTGGTGCAGAATCACGAGACACAGGCAGCAGCTGACAAAGCAGCATCACGTTGAGCAGGAGACGACCCTTCAAAATAAAGCAGGAAGTGCAGTGGGACACAGGAGGAAATGCAGCCACACTCATCAATATGTGAAACAGTGACTGGTCTGAGTCCTTCAGCCTCACAGTTTGATTTCTTTTTTTTTTTTTTTTTTTTTGCCTGTCCCGTTTGGCTCTTTTGCATCAGAATTGTTGTCTAAAGGCAAAGAAAGATGCCCAACGGATTTACTTTACCAAACTGACCATCCCAGCCTTGCCGTAATGGTCCATTTGATTCACCTTTTATTGTTTATTTTATTTTCACTTACTGAATACGGGACAGACTTGACTGGGGGAAAGAAGGGGAGAAAGAAAGAGGGAAAGAGAAACAGCTGAGAAGAGGGACGGGGGAGAAGGGCAAAAGACAAAAACCAACAGAACGGGCAGAGAAAAAAAATGCATATATCAATCACCTGGATCACCTGCTGAGAAAGAAAAAAGAAAACAAGCAGAAGAGAACAAGAGTAATAGAATAAACAACATCACAATGATATATGTTTGATTTCTGACACACACAGCTTTAAAAACACAAACCTGTTTGGTTTCCAGCACCAGGACGCTGACCTCAGTGACCTCAGTGACCTCAGTGACCTCTGTGACCTCTGTGACGTCTGTGCTGTGGTTGTTTTCTTGCTGCAGTCCTGGATAAACCCACAGGGTTGCAGCTCTCTGCTTGTGTGTCATCCGTCTGACTCTTCTAAAGTTCACAGACAGCTGTTGTGAAATCGTTGTGTTGAATTTCCTCCTGCAGCAGCTCATCACTCTGCTCTCTCACGTTTACACTTTGAGAGTGTTAAACTCAGGGTCAGGCTCGGCTGTCGGGGTCGGACCCGAACGCAGGACTCAGACGTGAGACTCAAAAGCAGCTTTACAGCATAAAATCATTTTCATTGTTGGGCTCGACTACGAGAGCGTTGATGACTCCGGGTTTACAAAAATGCCACATTAAGCTTCTTGTGGATAAGATCTGTGCTCCCTCATGTTCCTGAGGTTTTTCTTCATCTCATCACTTCTGCTTCCCCACACTGTCACGCTCTGACATCATCACTCTGATCATCCACTCAGTCTCTGCTGCTCATCCTCTGACCGTCTTTCACCCCACACTTCACTCTCTTTCTCCTTTAAGACAACTCTCTTCTTATTGGCTGTCCCTCACAGACAGTCATTTAGTGCATGGGCGGGTCATATTATTAAGTATGTAAACGCAGCTGACCTTTGTATGTACACACAGCCCTCCTTCAGCCATCAGATTAGTGTCAGTGATCCCTGCCTCACTGGCTACATGATTTAAAACAATCCAAAGTTGTTATTTGATTATTATTTGATTATTCGCTGCGTGGTGAAAACTCACTGATGTAACTGATCTGGTTTCTACAGTAAGACAGGAGATCAGACGCCCCCACCACCCCCACCCTGGAACCTTCTACCTCCGCCTACGACGACATCGTCTTATATCTGCATCAGTCGATAACACAAAACTGTCAGAATGTAAATTACATCACATTCCAAACTATAAAAGGAGCATCTGTATTCATTAACCACAAGAAGTGAGCAGCAGGAAGAAGAACAGGCGTGTTCACAGAGGCCGAGTTCCTGTTCTCAGATCACACAGGAACTGTTCAGACACTTCGCACTGTGTGAGGATGAAGGTGAACATCTTCTGCTGCCTGTTGGCCTGCACTCTGGGCTCTAATGTCGCTGCAGGTGAGACTCTTTGAGCTTCTTCTGAGACTCGGATGATGTAGAGCGTCGTTATTCTTCCTGATTTCTATCAAAGTTTAATTTTATGAAACTTGATTTAAAAAATCAAAACATTGAGAAAGTCTCCAGTTATTTACATGAGGATAAACGTGTGATGTTACTGTGTGTCCACAGCATCTGAAGGTTTATGTGATTCTGAAAACTGTTTGTTTTTGCAGGTTTGACCCATGAAGGAGTTAAGGAGGGGACGCAGGTCACTCTGCCCTGTCCTCACTCTGTGGAGGGTGGAGTGAGGTGGAGCAGAGAGAGTGGAGGAAGCAGAGCTGACATACTTACAGCTGATGGAGACGGAGACAAAAAACACATCAATGATCCACAGAAACGATACAGTTCACAGGCTGACGGGGTTCTGATCGTCCTCAGAGCTGCTCCCTCAGACTCTGGCAGATACTTCTGTAACCATGAAGCAGCTGTGGAGCTGACAGTGATCCCATCAGGTAACATCAAACATTTTAACAGTTGACCTGTTTAAAAATCACGCGTCTTCCATAAAAAAACAATAACTGACTCAAACGAATTCAGTGAGAATGAAAATCTGCATTTCAGACGTGTTTTTAACTTTAGTTGCAGCTTTGTTTTGTCACATGTGCTTCCTGTTACTGTCGATGAGTTTCTATAAAGTAATAACTGTAATGTTCTTCATGTGTAACCTCACATGCTGCAGTAACCAGTGAGCAGCTACATAATAATAAAAGTCTTATCTCTGCTCTCTGTAAACTCAAACCAGTGTATCTGAACTTCAGCTGATACGATCACACTGAAGCATTTTTGGGTTTTTGTGCAGTGACCGACTTTATGTTGACGATGTCATTCTGTCTTTGCTTTGACATCAAAAACCTAAAACGCCAGCAGAGATAACCGGTATCATCAGAGCGCAGACTTCCTGTTTGAAGTGGCGGCTCGGGCCAGCTTCACACAGCCTGTAGTAGCTGTGTGCTGCCACCAGAGGGCAGTGCGCAGATATACTGTGTGGACTCGTGTCTGTCTGTGCTGTTGTTGCTGCCTGAGCTCCAGTTTGATGGAAACAGATAAATAGAAATGGATGCAGTGAAACAGTGAAAACAATGAACGCTGTCGGCTGCAGCCCTCTCTGTGCTCCCTGTCCTCCTCTTTCCTGTTGACGTCCACCTTTAAACCAATCAGCACGTTGGAAAGAATCACTTTAATGATAAATGTCATGAATTCTTCACAGGAACAACAATAGTGAGTGTTGCAGAGAGGAGCAGCATCACTCTGAACTGTTCTCATGATGCTGGAGGATCAGCTGTTCCCACGTGGAGACGAGACTCTGGAGAAATAAATGAAGGAAGGATTTCTGTTTCCACGGAGGACACAACATTACGTATAAGAGAAGCTGAGCCTGCTGACTCTGGACTGTACTACTGTGATGGAGAACCAGCTGCTTATCTGAATGTGACCAAAGGACAGAGATCTGACAGAGGTGAGACACATGAACCCAAAAGTAACACAGAAATGTTTTTGTAGAGTTTCCTCTGTTTTCTGCCGCTCTCTGCAACAGTCGCCGACCACCGGCTATCCCGCCGTGTCGCTGCTGCAGTCTCTCATGCTCTACCTCTAGCCCCCTTCATCTGCCCCGCCAGGTCCTCTTATTGGCCTACGGTGGCCAAGGGCGAACCCTGATTGGTCACAGTCTTAACTGGCATGCCAGCTAAGACTTCCGGGAACACGTCAACAATATACACAATAAAAGCATGCAATGAAACTGTACGAATAAAACACTGGACATTATTAAAGATTAAAAACGATGAAACACAGCAACTCATGCACAAATGCTTAAAAACACAAAGTTAAAACATGTCAGCTTCACCGCGTGACATTAATCAGCATCAGTCAGACAGCATCCAATCATTGTTCACAAATCACAAGATGTTATGTGAAATTCTTCAGTTCAGTTTTTTACTTTGTTTGTATGTGGAGTTTGTTTTTAACCAACTCGTATATTTAAAGTTCAATCGTTGATTTTTAAGCTGTTATTTTTTATGTATCTACATTTTCTTTTTTCTGTACTTAAGATAATAAGACAACAAAAACAACAACAACACCTACTGCTACAACTCATACAGCATCAGTAACACCTGCATCACCCCCCGATGCTCCATCAGGTATGATTGCATCAAAGAATCTAACGAGTGCAGTTGAACAGATTTAAATGTAAACATGTTCATCTCTTCTGGCCTGTAGCATAAATGACCTTTAGAGTGAGGTCTGATGTGTTTATATATTAAATATTACAGAGTGTCCATGTATGTGATGCATGATCCGTGTTCATCACTCTGACCTTGTCCAGCTTTTCCAGTGCAGAGTTTCCTGATAGGAACTGGTCTTCTTCTTCTCTCCATCCTCATCCTCATCACTGCCTGCTTCATGTGGAGATGCAGGTCCAGCAGACGAGGTGAGTAAAGAGAAACATGACCAGAATCTGTGGTTTACATGACTTATTCATTGGTTTAGACATGTTAGTCGCATCATTCTCACATATCTGCTGTGGTCCAGTTTAGCTTCCTTCACTCGGTTCTTTTGAAACATCTGTTAGTACGATGGTGGCTGTGAGCTGCGGTCTGTCTGTCAGCTCAAATGTCATGCTAACACATCATGCTAACACATCACGCTAACACGTCATGCTAACACATCATGCTAACACATCATATTAACACGTCATGCTAACACGTCATGCTAACACATCATAATAACACGTCATGCTAACACATCATGCTAACACATCATAATACACGTCATGCTAACACATCATGCTAACACATCATAATAACACGTCATGCTAACACATCATGCTAACACATCATATTAACACGTCATGCTAACACATCATGCTAACACATCATAATGCACGTCATGCTAACACATCATGCTAACACATCATAATACACGTCATGCTAACACATCATGCTAACACATCATAATAACACGTCATGCTAACACATCATGCTAACACATCATGCTAACACATCATAATAACACGTCATGCTAACACATCATGCTAACACATTAGCCACCTGAGCTAATGCAGTTCAGTTAGCTGTGTTTTACTACTGCGTGTTCACCTCTGTGCACAGATTCCATTCGGTGAGTGAAGATGTGAATAAAGTAATAAAATAAAATAAATTAGCGTATGCTGTTAGCAGCTTAGCTAACAATAAAGCTAACACAAGTTCAAAGGTTACAGTTTCTTTTCTACAAATGAATCTTTAATCTTTCATTTTAAATGAGTACACAGCACTTATATAATATTACTGTTAACTCCAAACCTAAAATGATTTTATTCTGCCTCACTGTTGATTTTACATCCTGTGGACTTTATTCTGGTGCAAACAGACACCTTCGAGGTGAGAGCAGGTTGGTCACTGTAAGTATGTGAGGTGAAAGGTCAGCGGTCAGTATTTCCTAAACTCAGTTTAACAGCAAAAGCTTCCTAAGCAGCCACAGTCCAGTTTAGCTTCACTTTCATTATCACAGCTGGACGTCATCACAGGCAGCGTGTTTTAAACTTTAAAGCAGGAGCTGACTCTGATCTGTCTGCAGGGACTGACAAACAGCTCCACGTCTATGATGAGATACCAGCTGGAGCAGAACTTCATCTTATAAATGGTGAGAGTGAAGCAGCTGTGACTGAGGCTCATCATCGGAGCTGCTTGTAGTTTGATAGTCTGAATGAATCCAGTGTTTGTTCTCAGGAGCTCGCCTACGACCTGCACACTGCCTGATGGAGCAGCCACTTAAATTATTTCCCCTCCTGTTGTTTCCATCATTAGATGTTATGTAGATAATATTTTAAACTGAAAACTGCACTGAAATCTTGTAGCTGTGTTTCATATTATTATTTTTACTCTATCGTCGTCTTCTAGTTCATTCTGTAATTAAGCCGATTGAAGTTTGGATGTTTGGGTTGGCTGTAGCTCAGGCGGCAGAGCAGGTCCTCTGCTGATTGGGAGGTCGGTGGTTTGATCCCCAAAGTGCTGTATACGAATCGGTCCATTTGGATAACTTTCAAATTCTGAACCTCATCAACAGTAAAGCAGGAGAGTGATGTCTGCCAAACTCTTACTGAGACTTGTTGTTGACAGGAGGATCAAACCACAGTGATGCCACATACGACACCATCGCTGAGCTGCCACAGACTGGAAACGACACCAGTAACACCTGTGCTGCACTGAGCCTTCACAGTCACATGATCTAAGCAAACCTTCTGCTGACACTTCATCTCCTTCCACCTTCATGCTGCATCTAATCAAAATATTTCATTTACAGATTTTCCACATTCCTTGACTGCTTCCACTTTCCATGCTGGAAATAATAAAGGTAACTTTAATTCTTGCTTCTGATTTGGACGGGTACTAAAAGAGCCACACATGAGTTATTTTTGGATAACCCAAAATTATTTTGTGTGATCAAACTTTTGGATCTGGTGTCTTCTAAAGCTGAAAATGTTGATTTGTTGTGTGTAACAGCTTAAAACTGGACTGTTACTTGGATCTGATGAAGACTATTTGATAAACATTTTAACAGGAGGATCAAACCACAGTGATGCCACATACGACACCATCGCTGAGCTGCCACGGACTGGAAACACGACCGGTAACACCTGAGCTGCCATCACTATTTACAGTCCCATCTAAATGAGAGGTTCTGGTGATAAATTTAAATGTTTTTCTTTTCCTCCTGCAGATTCTCCATATTCTGTGATTGGTGCCACGTTTAGTGATGGAAATAAAAAAAGGTCATTTTAACGATCAGCACCTCATTTTACACAAACTCATGGTGAACACGCCAAACCTGCACAGCTGTGTTTGTTACACACAACCCACTCAGACTGATGATGTTTATGATCCACAGGTTCTTCACAGCCCGTCAACAACACGTATGTCTTACTGAAGAAACCCAAGAACCAGGCCGGACCGGTGTAGCTTCACCTGAATGTCCTGCTGTCAGGAACAGTCTGCACAGCACAGATGTTCATGGGAACATGTAACATGTAACATGCATATGTCGAGATTATTCTGAATTATTGTGAAACTGCAGCTGATGAAATCGACCCAGGAGGCTTTTGTTAGTGTGTCTGTCTTTAAACACTTACGCTAAAAAGCTTAAATAAATTCTGACCCAACTGTGCTGAGGTGCAGAGCTCATGGTCACACCCACCCACTCATCCAGCGCAGGGTGGCTGCGGTGGGGGGTGGAGCCTGAAATCTGTCCTCCGTCCATCGACGTGTTCGAGGTTCATGATTCATCGGTGGAAAATTGACAAAAAGCTAAAAGCTTTGATTCTTACAGTGTGCTGTAGTGTGTGTGTTTGACCTCTGACCTTTCCTCCAGTCAGTAGATTGATCTGAAGGTCAAAGTGATAAAAATCCTTTACAGACATGATTATAAAGACAAAAGCTTGTAAGATAACTATTGTTGGCCTGAGAAAGTTTCTGAGTGCAGTTGATTCACTTCATGAACACATGAATAAAAGCTTTGATTTAAAGCGTTTTGGTATTAATGACGAAACATGTCACACGTCTGCTGCAGTCACATTTAAAACACTGATAATATTCACATTTAGATCAAGTAAACTTGGAAAACAGTAGATTTGTGTTGACTTTGTGTTTGTGTGCAGACGTGTCCGCTGAGCTTCACAGCTTCAGCTGTTGAAAGCACAGACGGCCCATCAGCTGCTCAGCTTCCTTCCTGTGTCACCGTCATCGGTCTGTTAATAACACATGAATGAACCTGGACAAACACACAAGCTATGTTACTCTGATTCAGGGCTTCTGCTGCTCTCGTCTCTTCCAGCTCCCTTACTTGTTTCTTAGTCTTTAGGTTTAGTTAATGTTCCTCGCCTGTGTTCCATGTTACATCCTCCACGCCGTGGAGGTGACAGCGTGGAGGTTTGTAGCTGTAAGATTCAGAATTGTGACCTCAGGACTTCATCTGTTTATAATCATCCAAGCAGACAGTGAGCGCAGCAGACACGTGTCACGTGTACGTGTTTCTGACATTTATCAGCACTGAGCGACGAGCACGCTGAGCTGATGAGAAACATGCTGTGAGCCCACAGAGTGTGTTCATGTGAGCTGATGACTGCAGTCAGGATGAAGCTGGACGTGTGCTGCTGCCTGTTAGCAGCCGCTGCTCTGGGCTCTAACGTCGCTGCAGGTAAGGAGACTCGTAACTTTAAGAGACGTTCAGCTCAGCGACTCTGGACTGTACTCCTGTGCTGGCGGAGCAGCGGTTAATCTGGATGTGACCAAAGACCCGACTGACACGTCGCAGAAAGGTGCTGTGGCCGCTTTACAGAGCAAACATGATTGGCTGAGGCTTTAATGTCTCTAACAACGACACCTTATTTGAAAAAGTTGCCAAAATATGAATCTAGTTTCATTGTTTTGTCTCCTTTTTTGAAACCAGCAGATGTAAATGAAAGCATGTTTATTCTTTAACCCTTTAAGACCGACCACAGAACCAAGTCCGTCAGAGCTTATATTATATTTTTACATGCTGTGGAGCCATTTCAAGTTGCTATACATCAATACAACCATTATAGCCCAGATTTTAATAATATGTCTGCATTAAGTGCATAGTAATTACATAAATTGCAAAAAAAATTGAAAATCGTTTTTGTTTTTTTAACATATATTTCTAGTTAGAGAAATTTAAGAGGCTTATCCCTCAAAACTGTAAATACAAAAACGTTGCACAAAATAGTTTCCCACCACAGGAAATTTATTTTAAGTGTCTTCATAGTTTTATTTTTGAAATACACCAATTTTTATATACTGCAGGAAAAACGAAAATACATATTATAGTGCAAATTTGCAAAAAAGTAGCATCTGCATCAAAATAAACTATTTCCAGCAGTGCAATCTGAGTCCTCAGCATCCCAGAAACCACACAGAAAGTCATAAAGTCAAACATAACTTTTAAAAACACCAGTATAGGCTCATGAGGCCACGATGGTAAAAAACTACATTTCCGCAAAATGATGTCACTTCCGATTTCGGGCAGGTCATGGTGGACGTAGGAAGTGTTACAAACAGCTGATCGGATCGGCAAAGCGTGTTTCTGGAATATTATGTTTTTGTTGCTGCAAGCGCTTTTTATGCAGTTTTTGCAAAGCTTTATGTGGAAGGAAACTGTGACCGAGGACAAGCTGATGGCATAAGATGTAAGTACAACTCCTCCGGTTTCATATGCAAAAGAATCATATTGCTAGCTTATGTGGTTGCAGAGCTACCGGGATTTTAAAATAGTTACACAAAACAGAGCGTGCCCGCTCCGACCGGCTCTAAAGGTATCAGGTACATCAGAAACAAGCTGAGCTGTGGCTGAGTCTGAGCAGAGCTCCTGGTTCTTTGGTGCTTTCAGGTGCGTCACGTTGATCTGAGCTGCGTTACTGTGTCTTCTTCCAGGGGCTCATTCTGAGCAGCAGCTGGTTCTGGTTGCTGTCGTCCCCCTCGTCTTCATCACGTGGAGATGTAGAAATAAAAGAAAAGGTGAACGAAGGAGACGAATTAGAAAACAGTTCAGTTTGTCACAGAAACCCTGCTGATCCTTCATCGCTGATCGTTGATCAGTGAAAGTGTTTGTGCTGAGAGACGCTGAAGACTGAAGCTTCACGTCTCTGTGTGATGAGACACACTTTAAACTGCTGCAGGTCTGAGTGCAGCGAGCTCAGGAAACCAGTTTAAGATGATGGGAGTTTTGAGGCAGGTGTCCTCACAGGGGACAAGTGACCTCAGTGTCATTTTTTCTGTCATCTTACGTTAAAGGAAGGAAATTACCCAGAAAACGTTACAGTGTGAACCTCTGTGAAGTTATTTATCTCCATGTGTGTCACACAGAGCCTAAAGTTGAGTCAATGAAATTCAGGCTTTTCCAGCATTTTTCTCACGTTTCCATGGAAAAAAGAAAAAGACAAAACTGTTGAGTGAACAAAAGCCTGTTTTTCCCTAAAGGTGGATCTCATCAGGACTCGCTCATCGATCATCCTCCGGCTCTGGGAAACACACCTGGTAAAGCCTCAGAGATATTTGAGGATATAATGAAATATTCACGTGTCTGCTGCAGCGCCTCGAGCCAACACGTGTGTTTACCGTGTGATCAAGCTGCACCGACAGCGAGCCTGAGGGGATGTTTCCCTGCATTAGTCCGAGTCTGTGATGTTTTAAAGTGATTCCACTCTGCAGGTGATGATAACGTCACAGAGCCACAGGTGTTTTCTAACCTTCATCATGTGACTTTTCTCTAATTGCAGGAAATCCTCAGGATCAAACCTTCCACGCCTCCTGCTGCGAGCATGATGTCGTCATGTTTACCTTTTGTTTGACTTTCACACAAACATTCAGAGGAACAAAGGTTAAAATCTCAGCTAGTCCTTCATCCGAGAGCTTCCAGCTGCTCATCAGATCCATGCGACACAGCAGACCTGCAGCGGGAGCACGCCTCTTTATTTTCCAGGCCGCTGACGCTCCCTGAGTCACTGAGGACGAGGAAGGAGAGGAAGAGCGGTGCAGAGACAGACAGGCTCGAGGCGCGTCGGCAGCTCTGCAGCTCCACGTTTGTTCCTGAACATGTTCTCCTGTCACGTTTGGTTCCTGCTCTCAGGTCTGATCGGCTGCACGGGAAACTCCACAGGTACGAAAACCTCCCGTTCTTCTGTCCTCGTCACACTTTCAGGGAACCGCGAGGAAACAATAATACAGTTGTTCTTATTTATGGGTTGCCTTTGTTGGGTTAAAGTTGGACGGTGCACGCCTCAGTTTACTTTTGTACAGTTGTTGTTTCCATTTTTGCAAACTTGATGTAATCAAACATGTTCTAGAAAAACATCTTTTTGTGTCAAATTCCCATAAAAACATTTTGATGGACTGAAATGACTCACATGCTGTTATGAAAGAGTCCATCGGAAGATGATTATTTCTTTATTGGTGCAAAATAAGTTAAAGATGAAAACGTCATAAATCCACAGTTATGCATGTTTACAGTCAGTGCGTGTAGATTTCCTCTGACACACGACATCGTTCACCGCCCTGCTCGACAAAACGCTGTCCAGCAAACATTTTGCAACGTTGTAAATTTAGACGCAGACGTTTCCATGAGATAAAAGAGGAAACAAACTGAAGCCAGGGCATCAGCAGGGTGTGAGTGTCACACAGCTTCATCACATCATCTAAATATAGGAGACGGATCACTAAAGGAGAACCTGCACGAGACTGTATATAAAAGATGACCACAGCAACATTTGAGCCTTTGCCCTGTTTTTACGTTTGACGTTTAAAGTGTCGTGGACGTCGTCATCTTCACGTCTTTCAGGCAGAAGTTACCAAAGCAAACGGCCTCTATGAGAAAGTCTTTTATTAACCTCACAGTAAACCATGTTAAGCCTTAATGCAGCTTAACCAGGTGAGCTCACCTGTGTGCTGCATTGGTTCAGCCACGTTAGAGGACCTGTGGCTGTATTTAAAGCACATTTGTACTGCTTGAGTTCGACAGTTTCAGATGTGTGACCCCGTCCTCTGCCCCAGCAGCGATCTGGTTTTCGGTCCCTGAGAATCACCACGTCTGTCTGCCGTGCGGCAGCTCTGGCAGCTCAGACGTGATCTGGACTCGGCAGGATCAGGAGGTCCTGGTGATCCGACGGGGCGGCTACAAGACCAACAAGGACTGCCGGCGCTACCGCCTCATGGTTAATGGCGACCTCTGCGTCCAGCATCTGAAGGAGTCGGATCATGGAAGATACCGCTGTAACCAGCAGCTGGTGGCTGAGCTGCAGGTGCTGACAGGTATGCTGGGGGTGGAGCCACCAGGGTGGGTGGGTTGGGGGTGGGAAACAAATAATAAATGCAGGGAAAGACGAGGAACAGGGAAAAGCTTTACGACAGCCTGGCCGCCCTGACTCTGCCACACGCTGTAATCTCCTGGTCATTAATAATCGAACTGAGTTTCCTCTCATGTGATCCTGATCAGGTTCAAATCAGTTTGATGTTTGAAGCCTCGCAGCGACAAAATAATAAATCACCTCAAAACCGTCCAATCAAACGTAACGAGCCTGTTTTCAAATGTAAGGAGCAGAAAGTACGAATATTTGTTTCAACATGTAGCGAATAAAAGTTAAAAGTATAAAAGAAACTACTCGAGTCAAACACAGGAACCTGAAAACTCTACTAGTACAGTAGCAAAGTATTTGTACTTGTTCCCGCTGGAGTAGCAGCCGGCTGGGAGCCAATGACAGAGACAAGTTACACAATACAAATCGCTCCGTCTGCACACAGCAGGCAGATGCATGTGTGGCAAACACTCCTGTGAACTGAGCGCTCACTTCTTCATCAGCTCTGCAGTGCAGAAATGTCTGCTTATCGCTGACGCAGCTTCTCCAAAGTAAGGAACTGAGTATGAAACCTAACGTCTGCACTCACACAGTCACCAGCTCTTCAGGCTGAAGAATCGATGACAGCACGAAGTGCCCTCACACTGATGCAGGCACATTAAAACCACACAGAGGCTCAAAGGAAGCCAGCGGTTTGAAGAAGGACGTGTCGAAATGATCAGTTTTCTATGTAAAAGAGAAGTGGATGGCACGGAGGCACAGAGTGGGAGTGATGTGAAAAGAAACATTTCCACTGTTTAAATTTGTCTCACACACGCCTCCAGAAAGATGACTGGATATTAAAGTGGAAACGATAAAAACAGGAAATGTGTGGCCTAAATATGAAACTGAGCGAGCAGAAACAGCCGGCTTATCTCTGCAGAGCAGCTCGTCATTATCACACCATCTTTTAATAGGTCACTGAGTCTGTTTGCGTGTGATTGCATGCTACAATCGGTGACTGACCACGAGCTTTAGCAACTCTGCGGTGAAGCATTCACACGCCATGGCGTGTGTGAGGAGCTGCGCTGCTCATCCTCAGGTCTGTGAGCTCAACACCTCCAGCATGAGCACAGCTGCAGGGAGGGGGACGAGTCCGCTTTAGTTTGCAGAGGCTGCAACCAGCAGACGCCACAGCAGCGTCCTCTCCAACAAAAGCCTGCACCTCACGCAGAGGGCACCACAGCGACGCACAAGCACCACGACAACGTCACTGCAGAATAAAGTCGACACAGGAAGCACAGATCCAGCAAGAAGCCGTGAACAATATAATCATGGATTGCATTTATATATATAGCGCTTTACTATTCATTCACACACTGGTGGAGGCAGCTACGGTTGTAGCCACAGCTGCCCTGGCAGACTGACAGAAGCCAACACCAGTAGGCGGTAGGTAAAGTGTCTTGCCCAAGGACACAACGACCAGGTTGTGATCCCGGGGATCGAACCGGCAACCTACAGATGCGCTGCCCAACCCCCTGTCCCTACGGCCGCCTGTCAATATCACAGCCACTCAAGTACAGAAGGTCAGCAGTGACAGCGCGAATGTCTCTGCGTCTTCTCCTCAGGTCGGGACTACACGGTGTCCGCGGGCCGGACGCTGCTGCTCCCCTGCAGCGGCTCCTCCAAACCCAAACAGAGGTGGTTCCAGCAGAGGGAGGGCGAGAGGCGGGAGGCCGTCCTCACCAAGTACAGAAACGGTACGGTGAAACCAGAAAGGGGCGGCGGCCGGCTGAGCTTCACCAACGACGCCCTGCAGATCCAGGACCTGCAGCCAGAGGACGCTGGAGAGTACGTCTGCAACGGGCTGCTGCAGGCCAGAGTCACGGTCCTCGCAGGTGGGTCGGTCCAGCCTGGACTCACCTGCTGCTTTCACGTTGTCTGTAGTTTACACGTGTTCATGTTTTGTGTATTTACAGGTTGTTTCATGAGCTTTGTATTCATGTTTGTGTGAACCAGGATTTAAACATAGAAACTGTTTGCATTCCCAGCACACGCAGAGACGAGCAGCCAGCCTCCGTCCACCAGCACACCTCCATCACCTGCAGTGGTGACAGCCGGTAACACCACACACATCATCATACATCCACACTCAAACACGTAACAGCTGTGAAACAGCGCTGCTGTCTGCAATCATACCGTACATGGATTTACCAAACCTGCCCGTGTGCTGCGCTACAAATGGATCTACGTCATACTTCCTTAAATCTGTCTGTGCCTGCAAATGTTGTCTTTATTTAGTTGTGTGAAATATAATTGACCACAATCTTAATCCTCAAATGAGATGTCTTTGTTTATTGGATGCAAACTTTCACATGACCTTTGACATTTAAACGTTGTGAGTGTGCGACCAGTGTGGGTGTGTGCGTCCTCTCGCTCTGTTTATTAGAAGTGGGAGAAATAAAGAAGAAGAGCAACATGAGACCTGAGAACGGTCAGTCCGGGTATAAACCGCGTTTGTAGTTTTCTGCCAGATGTGTCGCGTGTTCATGAACCAGATGTTGTGTGCGCTCTCAGTTCTGCTGCTGGTTGCTGTCGTCAGCGTGGGGTTGATGATCATCTTCTTAGCTGCTGTCTGTGTGTTGCTGACCAGCATGAAGTGCAGGAGGAGGAAACGCAGAGCTGCAGGTGAACGTTTGGATTTAAGTTCCTGGGTTTGTCAGGGTGCGTGCAGACGGATGCTGCTAGAAGCAACCCTGCCTGAGACTATGACACGCTGCGCCACCTTCTGGCACAGACTGGGATTACACAGAGTGCGAGTGAATTCAGTGAAAGAGTAAATGATTTGAAATGTGATTTAAAAAAAGAAGAAACTATGATTTTGGGGGACATGAGAAAGTTTTTATCATCAAAGGTTTTTTAATGAATTCATTTATTTATGTAGAATATTTGATTAAAAATATTTATATTTGACATCTTCAGATTATTCACCTTCACTGCTTCAGTTTTTCATACTGAACTTTTTTCATGCATCATTATCAGCATTTAATTGTTATTTATTATTCAGTGATGTTTATATTTCAGGCAGTCTGAAGCGTGTTGGCTGATTCATTTATGTTTAAAAGGATTTTATTGACGAGAGAGCTGACCGATTCTTTTTTGCAGCTTCAGATAAACAAAACTTTGTGTTTAAAACATGAATCCGCACATGCAAAAATATGGATGTTGCTATGGTAACAGAATCCAGTATTAGAGTCAGCGTGTTTTCTGATGATGCTGCGCTCTTCATCTCTCCATGCAGCAGCACCGACACGTGAAGACACAGAGCTGCAGCCGTGGACGGCGTCCAGCGCACCGACAGGTAACCTCACCAGGTGTTCGATGTCCTCACGTCAGTCTACGAGGGATTAAAACGGTGTGTCTGTCTGCAGAGGGTGAGGACTTAGAGACCCCGCCCCTCTGTGGGGAGACGATCCACTACGCCTCTCTGGGCCGACAGAACTGGAGAGAGAGACCCAGCAGGAGTCCGCCGGAGCAGAGCCACCACAGCGTCATCTACTCCTCTGTCGTCAGCAGACCTGCAGCGAGAGCTGAGCACAAACTCTGAAAGTCTGAGTGTACGGTCGTGTGACGGGAAGCTTAGTTTCACCTGCGACACAAGCTGTTAAAATCCTGTCAGTCAGTTTGGTTTCATGTTTCACTCTCTGCTTCAGCAGCACAGCTGCTTTCACTGAGTCTTTACATGTTACAGCGAGGACTCGTTCACAGGCGTCCACATGTGGAGCGTCACATCTGGAGCGGCGGCCATCAGGACAGATCGTGGTGTCAGAATCAGTTTATTAGTAACAGACAAAGTGTGGAACCTGTTCATGGAAGCAGCACAGCAAACATATTTACAGCAGCAATATTCAGACACAGACATAAAGATTTGAAACTGACCCGAGGGAACTATTCACACACATGGGTAAAAAAGGATTTTCTTTAGTTTAGTAATTATCTGCTGTGGCAGATTTACATTCATGGCTGTTACTTTATTAACAGAAATGTTTTACAAACATTTTGCTTTCATTGCAACTTTCTGGATATTTAACATTTTAAGTTTTTCTGCTCACTGAAAAATAAATCTTATCTGTTTACACAAACAAATAAACTAAAATCTAGATTTTGAAATCTAATCACATATTTTCACAGTTTTATTAATTTAAAAAATTCATTTACGCTCATTTAAAGTGCTTCTATCTGTGGTCATGTGATGCCTTTGAGTTCTTGCACATGTTCACTGTTGAGTACAGGACCTTCTCTTCAGCCAATCCGGTTCCTCTCCTGGTGGTGGGGCGGGGCTTGTCTGGATGCTTCAGGCTGGAATAATGCAAAGACTCTTCCTGCAGAGACACAAAGAGTAAAAGATCTGATTAAACTGCAGGTCATCATGCTGCAGGTTCATGTGTGAGGTCTCTACATCTGGCTTCCCTGCACTGCGTGGTGCTCAGCACAGGCCTGTGAATCCTCTGAATCTCAGCGTTCAGCTGTGCTGAAGATAAAAGCTGCCAAATATTTATGTTCATGTTTCAGTGAAAGCACCTTTTCAGATTTTACTGGCAAAACATAAAGAAACGAGGGTTGGTTCAAGACTTTTGCACAGTGCTGTGCTGCATGTGGAGCTTGTTTTTAGAAGCAGTAATAAAACAGAACCTGTTTGAAACTCACACACTGAGAGATTCACTCACTTTAATTATTTGCTCGTAAAGGAGGAAACATGATTTTTAAAGATTGTTCGTGTGACTGTTCGTGACCTTCCACTGACCTCTGTGACCCGGTGATCGTCGTCCCGTCTCCATGGGTTACAGCAGGAGCAAACAGACGGTTTACCTGCAGAGGAAACGAGACATGGGACAGGTGAGGGAGACGAAGCTGACTCAGAGTGACATCAGAACGTGATGTACACCCACATCAGAGCTCAGCACAGACAGCAGCATCATTGACTCATTGACTCAAT
>NC_135187.1:1272500-1285000 GCF_041146795.1 Maylandia zebra | reverse complement strand
TGCAGACTCAGTGTGAACTGTTTTATGGGCAGAGTGCTGTAACTCCTGCCCACCACCAGAGGGCAGCGCGGCTCCAAGTAAAAGTGCAACAATCCCACCTGAACTTTGACCTCAGATAAACTGAGCTTGACAAACGTGCTGAGGAAGCATTATGGGACACGTGAAACACACCTGACCACAGGTAGCATCCAGCCACGCAGACGAAGCAGAAGGCGAGCAGCGTAGGCAGAAGGCAGAGCCCCAGACTCAAACATGGCTGCCTCATCCGGTCTGTGGACGACCGCCCGGCACCTCCTGCAAACACACAATCACACACACCATCATTTATTCTGCTTCTTTTCACATCGTTGTGCCAGCCGTATAAACCCACACACCGGCTCCCTGTGTGGGTTTGAAAGGTTTCACACTGGTTACAGGAAACTCATAACTGGAGGAAAAATGAGCTGCGGCGGTGCCGTGGGGGCGGAGACTCGTCTTTACAGGTCAGCGGGAAATCCTAAAGAGGACTTGGTGGCGTTTCATAGAGAGAACATTAAAGCTTCTCCTGTGATAAAACCAACCACGAGTGACGCTCAGCTGAGCGCCCGACTATCAAGAGACAATACATAAAAATATATCAAACTCAAAACAATTAAATACGTAAAAACTCAGATCAATAGAATAAAAATAGAATATAACGTACTTTTATTTCCAGTACATCCTGATGTGACGTCTCACTGCAGTTTCTTTCACACCTTCGTTCCAACGACACAAACTATTAAAGGTGTCGGCACGCACACGGAGACCGTCGTGTGTTCAGCTGCTCGGCTGCAGACGCGTGGACGCGCGGTGACAAGATTCAGGGGGGGTGACGACTCACCCCACTCGTTTTTCCACACGTGTGTGACGTGTAGCATGTTTGTCACAAAATGTCCGTTCATGGAACGCAGAGAGCCCCGGGGCCCCCGAGGGGCCCCCTGCCTCCGTTCTGCTGTGGGGGGCAGCTTGCTGTCCCATCAGCTGATCAACAACACAAACATCCTAGAACAGAAATCCTACTGCACCTTTCAAACTTTGTCAACATCAAGTTTTCTTCTGATCCACGCGGCAAAAAACTGCTGCAGTTTGTTTATTTCGAGTAAAATCGGTGCGTTCGTGGTCGGAAACAAGTCTGCGTCTTTGAACATGTCCACATTTCCACTTTTAGACACAGGAACGGTCCCCGCCTTCTTCACAAGTCAAACGTTTGTGCTGGTTTGTGATGAACGAGCTTTTATTTATGCAGTTATTGGAAACTTGAGCCTCGACAGTTTCACGTCTTTAGCTGCTCTGAGAGGAAACGTGCCAGCATTGATCTGATGGTTCGGTTTTTCTGAATGCAAACTGTAGTTTATTGGAAGTATTAAAAATAGTTAAAGTTAACCCCGTTTGTTACTTTAAGAGTGTGATCATGATGAAAACTCTCCAGCACTGGTTTATGTTTCACAACATTTTCACAGTAAAGAAACAGGCTGGGTGACTTTGGATAGAAACTTTTGTTAGTGTCTTTAAAACACAATCAGCACACATGCAGCGCACACATGCAGCGCACACATGCAGCGCACACATGCAGCGCACACATGCAGCGCACACGTTTCACATCGATTTTGTTTGATCTGAAGAAGGTGGGGGCAGAGTGCAGCACAGGTCCACAGACCCGGAGGATCGATGCCGAGAACTGAAGCTCGCTGCAGCCTAACGAGTGACTGAGACACAGAGACGCCGACTGACGGAAAAACTCAGTGAAGACAAAAGAAGTTTGTGATCTAATCCCCAGCTGTGAACGCAGCCCGGACAGCTGCACATGCTGCAAACAGAAACATCCAGCTGCAGCTCCATAAGAGATCAGGAGGTCACGTCTCCAGAGCATAACGCTTACTGACTGGCGCCACCTACAGGTCCACGCTTGATATCCCCTCCTGTGAGCCAGAAGTCATACAGAACGTCTGCTTCCTGGGAAGTGTTCATAAATCGTTTTAAAGAAAGAATCCACGGTCACGGCCTCACTTTCATGTTCCACTGATCTGTTTCCATAGTCATCCTCAACTCAGCATGTAAACATTTATGATCAAATACTCTCAAAACTGTTTTAGAAAATCCAGAAAATGATTTTAAATCTTACAGCCTCCTGACCAAGCCTGACAGCCTGGACCAGCAGGCAGAGCAACACGAACATCTGAAAAAGGAAATGTTAGATCTTCATCGTGTATCGTGAAATGTTCCTGCTGTTTAAAAAGTTTCTGAGCTCAGCTCGAGCTGACAGCAGAAACGTCTGATCGTCTTACCGTCCACAGTCAGCTGAATTCCTCTGTTAACGTGCATCTTATCTGCAAACCTCCCGATGCAGAAGTACAGCCCAGCATCCTCCTCCTCCACCTCCTGGATCTCCAGGCTGACCAGGCCGGTCTGCAGCGTCCCGTCACACTTCATGCGATGGTTGTTTGTGTGATGGTCAGTGGTGTCCGGCCCTTTGAACTTCCCCTCTTTAACAGTTAACAGAGGCAGCAGCTGCTCTGAGCACAGCAGGTACCAGGTGATCTCATATTTGTGCGTCATGTTACAGAGTAGAGAGACGTTGTGGCCCACCGGCACCACCTGGGTGGAGCTGTGAACAGGTGAGGCTGAAGCCAGGTGACATCCCGCAGCACCTGAGGAGTGAGCACAGGTCAGGACTGCATGCAGCCGAAGGCTCCTTCATATCACAGAAAACACAACAGGTCACAGGTGTGCACTCCACAGCTCGATAGAGCTCACAGTTCCTGCTTCATGGTTTTCCACAGAGAAATCATTTCCCCATTAATACTGTTAAGTTTACTGCACATGCTCACAATGAGTCAGGCTGAGGGTCGACATGGAAACTGCTGCGACTGCTGTGCACACCCACAGCTTTAGAAATCTTTTTTATTACAAAAACATTTTTTGTCAGACTAAAATTGATCTGAAGTTATATTATCAGACAGAAAATAACCGTCCAGCCACTAAAGATGTACCCATTACTCCAGATAAACAGGTTTCGTTATAAAAATAATAATATGGATAATATAAAATAATAAAAATAAAAAGCACAATTTTTCATAATTCACAAAGTCTCATCAGCAGCTTTAAGCCACAAAAAGATGCTGAATGATGCTGTTAATGTCCAATAAAACATCAGTGACTTTAAATACGAAAATCCATCAAAGTCTGAAATGCTGCCCAACAAAAACTAAAGTGGAAACAGAAACAAACATTCATAGAAATAATTTATCACAAAATAAAAACAAGAAGACTGCAGACACAAGTATTAGTATGACTTTCTTAATATTACTATAACAATAATAATTATACATATTTTCAGTACCTTATTATCATTAATATGAGCATACTTTCCTTTAGAACCTCGAGGATGGCTTTGTTTGTTTATCTGTTTATCAATCTACATTCATCTATACATTTATATATATATATATATATATATATATATATATTGTAAATTATAATTTACAATATCACAATAGTTAGATTTACAATGTCTAACTATAGTTTAAGATTTTTTTCAATGCTAAAATCTGAAAAAAATAAAATAAAATCAAAAACACCATCAGGTTATCGAACACTGGGCGACAACAGGATGATTAATCCAGAGAAATGAAAACAGATCCCCTTCCAACATACCCGAGTCTTATAATTATTATTGTTGTTGTTGTTGTTGTTGTTGTTGTTGTTGTTGTTGTTGTTGTTGGACAAAGCCTTAAAAAGAACAAGAGCAAATCTGAAACTTGTGAAACTTGTAATTTCTCGGTAAAGAGAAGTGAAAGAAAAACGCGTCCAGCTACAGGGAGGGGTGAGTCCCAGGACACCCAGCAGGCCTCGGGTCTGCACCGGGGTCAGGGACCGAGGTCAGCCTGCAACACTCTGCCCCCTCAGTGTGGGGCGTGTCCCGACTTTCACTGGTCACTTGAACGTAAACACGCGATCATCATGAGACAAAATAACGAGCAGAAACACAACAAACACCTGCAGGAGACCCGGATCCCTCGGGCCCTGGAAGGTCTGCATTCTGAGCCGGAGACTCACTGACACACCCAGGAATTGTATAACGAGCCTGAAATCCCGCAGCCATTCTGAGAGGGAGTCCTGAAATAAAAACAAACATAAATAAAATAAAACTCACACAGAACGGTCAGGATCCACGTGACACCCGCCATCATTTAAATACAGATCAGTTTTCTCCAGGTGTGCTGCACGAGCTGTCTGCAGCGCGAGGAGCTGAGCTCACAGACACACAGACTGACACACAGACTGACACACAGACTGACGGCGCAAAGTGTTTTAATGTGGGACGGGGAAGTGAGCGGGACTTGACTGAGCAGCAGCAGAGACCACCAACACTTCTGCTGGAGCGCTAAAAGGAAGGCACGCGCTGTTCCCGCGAACTCACGCCGAGGCGTCAGCAGCTTCACGCGCTCCGCTCAGCTGAGCCGGTAAGTTTCGTTTCTGCAGAGCTCCGCGCCGCAGCTCACGGTTGCTTCAAAATAAAAGCCCAGTGATAATATGAATCGGATAATCTTCTTTTCTCCGCTTTTTACAACGTTTTTCACAAAATGTGAACTAGCAGCGACAATGCTATAATGATGATGATGATGATGGTGATGAAGAACGGCACTCGTCGGCACTGAATTTGATTCCGTGCTTTTAATTTGACAGGTTCGCAGGAAATCGAAACTCACGCGCTGGGTTGATAAGCCGTCAGAGGAGCCGAGAGTAAACAGAGTGGAGAAACCGCACGCGGGGGACGGAGAAGAAGACTGAGCAGAGTTTCCACGAACCGGACATCATGAAGACGGTCACCGAGCGGCTCCGGTACGACACACTGCACTTCCGGTCTGAGCAACAGCTGCTCCTGTTTATTTTATTATTTATTTAATTTAATTTTTATTCAGCAAACATGCAGGGTAATATCTAAACATGTTATTCGGATATGAAAGGTGGGAGTGAATTCAGACTGGGTTTAAGGGGCATTCTGCAGGAGAAATAACCATAAATATGATTATTATTGTTGTTATTATTATTATTATTATTACTATTATTATTAATGATGATGATGATGCTGCGGACCTGCAGGGCGGGACCTGCAGGGAGATCGCGGCGCATGGCAGTTTCGTTACTGAGGAAACGAGTCCGTGGGTAGAAATGAAACTTTGCCTGGATCATATGGAAGCTGAGTTTCGTTTCTGAGCGCTGGTCAGAGTTAAGTTTCACTGCAGCTCACAGGCAGGACCGCTACAAACAGCTGGCTGGACAGATTCCACATGATAGGCGTTATAAGACAGGAAGCTATGGCACGTGGACTTCTCTCTAATGTGTTTCTAGTGTGTTTCTAATGACCATTTAAGGTGAATAAAGAGAGCCTCATGAATAATTCTGTAATATACTTACATATCTTTATTATTGCTAATATATATTGTAATATATCTATATCACTAAGCACTTCTGGATGGATGCAAACTGCATTTCGTTGCCCTGTACCTGTGCATGTGCAATGACAATACAGTTGAATTCTATTCTATTCTATAAGCTGATCGTCTAACCCCGTTATGACGTATTTTCTTGTGTTTCTTTAGGTTTTTCATACTCACACTGTGTCTCCACACCGGAGCTTTAGTTGGTGAGTATCAGCGTCACACTCTGAGGTCAGAACTGGTCAATCCCACGTCCCTGTTCACAGGATGTTCTTGCTGTGTTTCTTTCTGCAGACTCCTCTTCTCTTTCCTCCGCCATGCTGTCCATCTCCTACATGGCGGGGGACCAGGCGATCCTTCCCTGCAGCTGGAAGTCCCACCTGGGTGAGGCGGCTCTGCCCGTCTGCCACGTCCAGTGGGTGACCCTGTCCGACACGGTGTTCGAACAGCGCGGGGATGAGAAGTGGCAGGCGCCGGAGTTTGAGGGCCGGATGAGGGTGCCCGAGGAGAAGCTGGGGTCGGGGAATTGTTCCCTGATCATCAGCGACGTTCAGCTCGGAGACACGGGGCGCTACGACAGCTTCATGGTGGTGGACGGAAAGAGGTCCGCAAGAACTCGGGTCTTCATTCAGGGCGTCAGGCTGCTTGTGGGCGGTTAGTGTTTGACATCGTCTCCTTGGAGGCTGGACAGTCTCCTTCTGATGTCGTTCCTGGAGTATTTCATCTGTTCATTGATGGCTCTTTTGTTTCAGATCATAAATCCTCTCAGTTCCATCAGCCGGGCGAGGACATGGTCCTGCAGCTCTACACCCGTCACTCAGTCAGAGTGGTCTTCCAGGCCAGGTGAGCTGCTCACCTGCCGACAGGTGGAGACGCTGGTGGTGGATTTGTTCATCTCCCACCCTCACGCTTCCTCCCCTCAGCTCTTTATTTCCCCCGCTGACGTAAAAGCTCGCCTACTGCTTAATAAAACGACAGTTTGTGTCTCGAATCAAAGGCTGCTGGCTGCTCTGACTCATCCTGTAATTGGTGCTGACAGAGACAGAATGTGGCGTTTGGGGAAAATGATTCGTGCAAAGCAGAAACTTTCACGGCAGACAGATTTCATTTTGGGATAAACCCACAGATGTGCTGCTGCACAGAGCATGCACTGCACCAGGATGCAAGGGGAGGGCGGGGGAGATCTTCTTACAGGGAAGCAGACGTTTGTGGCTCTGTGGGCAGACTGATCGCGTTGCTGTTGCTTGTGCACTCTGAGGACGACGCGGTGTTTTTGTTCTGACAGCATTTACATTCTCCACAGAAACGACTCGGCGTGGTCGGACCTGTGGATGAGGGGCGATAACAACAGTCAGCGCCTGGAGAAACACCTGCTGCTCGAGCAACTGACGGTGAAGAGGTTAAAACCATCAGATGAAGGAATCTACAAAGTCCTGGACCAACATGGCCTCGCCGTCAGCACCGTGCAGCTCTCTGTGGATGGTGAGCCTATCGATTGATCTTAAATGGGATTACCTAGATTACTTTAAATGAGTTAGTACTGCAGGTTGTACTCCTGAGAGTCGCTGAGTGCACGTCGTATGGACAAAAGCACTGACAGGAGCTGCTCTGTTGCGGAAACTCAAACCGGGAAGCTCTTGTGTGTGAACGCCACAGGGCGTTTTGTCCACACGGTGAATCTGAGCACCAGCGCCGTCTACGATTAAGAGCGCTCGACACCGAAGCGTGGGAACGCTCCGCTTTGCCGCAAACGGAGAATTAAATTACAAACTTAAAACAGGAAATGGTTTTTTTGGACCGCGTCGGCGTTTCTGCTGAAGAACCAGAAATAGAGAAAGTTGAGCCCCGAGCGTCCAACAGAGTCAGCTGACGACACAGAATAACTGAAGCCGTTTAACCTGTGCTTTTACTGGAACTATCGTGTGCATCATCATCACATCTACCTGTCTGTCCCACAGCACAAGCCCGTCCTGACCGGAGAGTCCAGGAGAAGCTGGAGTACGTTCCCACAGGTGAGGAAAGCGCCTGCATGGTGCCCATGAATCAGGGTCTGCATCTGAAGAGTGATTTTTAAGGACATTAAATTAAAAAACCCTCTGTGTTCCCACTTTGATGTCTTTCCAGATGTTGCTGCCAAAAGCAGCTGTTCAGCTCTTCTCACCCTGGCGGTTCTCGTCCTGAGTTTCCAAACTCTTCAGCTTCTCTGAGTTTCCTCTGCACGAGCTGCACACGTGACTCCTGCACATTACAGGCAGCAGATGGTGACAGTTCACCAGTTTGAGAGCTGTGAATCTAAAGTGTGTGTGTGTGTGTGGTGCCCGGTCTTCAGAATGAGTGTGACAAGAAAAGAGTGTGTTCATTTTTTCTTGTGACCCTCAATCATCGGCCGGCTTCTTAGAAACGCAGCCGCGGCTCAGACTGCGACGCAGGTTTGTTCTTAGGTGTAGATTGACACTACGATGGATGGAAACCTGCAGCCTGCCTCTGTTTGTTCACTTCTAAATAAGCCGCGCTCCGATCCTGATAAGGCGTCATTTACAAAAGGCACCTTTTAGGTTGCCAGATTTGAGAAGATCCTCCTACATCATGACTCTTTGCCTTTTTAGCTCTTTATTTCATTATGGAGACCCCTGCAGTGAAGTGATCACCTCTGTGCTAGAGAAGCACCAGACCTCGTCACCACGGAAACCACTGCCGATCCAACGGAGACACAGATGGAACAGTTTCACTCATTTTCCGAGCGAAATGAGTGAAAGATTCAAAACAACGTCAACGAATCAGAGAAACTCTGACCTGTTTCACCAAAACTTCTCCGCACAAAACAGTCAAACAGCTCAGTGTGAACGTCTGCATCTGCAGATCCCATTAGTAATGATCGTACCACCACATAGACTATAAAAGTCCTCGGAGCTCTAAAACACTCAGAAGACGAGCAGAAAATGACCTGAAACGTTTATGTTTGGGTCTCCTTCACTGACCGTGGGAAATCAGCACTTTCCTGCCCAGGGGTCAGAGTTTATTGGGGGGGGGGGGGAATCACCGTGATAAAGAGGTAAATGAATGAGGCAAAGTGTGATGACGGAGGGCGGAGCACATCAGCAGCTCATTAACCTTTTGGAAATGGTGCCTTATGAGGAAGTGACTGCTCCGGCCGAGGATTTCAACAGTTAAGAATGTAAAGAGAGATATATGTAATATATACGATATATTTTGTTAAATGTACTAAATGGACAAAAAGCACTGTCAGATTCATCTATGTGTGAAGAGTGTCTGCGCACAAAGGGCGGAGCCACTGCAGATCAGTCAGTCAGACAAATCCAGAGAAGATGAAAACGTTTTCAATGAAAGTATTACGTTTAGAATAAAACTTGTTACATTTGCAACAAAACTCTTTTTTAAAATCGCTCGTTGCCCCGTGTCCAACATCACCATGGCAACAAAGACGCCGCCCGCTGTGGATGAACAGATCAGCTGGTGTTTCGGGCTCAGGGGCGTCTGTGGTGTGCTGAGCTTCGTCCAGCCTCATCGTTTTCCACTAAGAAACACTTCTAATGATTTTTCATAATTTCAAGTTCTTTTAATCTTCTTTAGCCTTTTCTCGTCACTTCTCTGCACTTAGAAGCCTTTATCGATGTGGTCGCTGTAGCTTTGGGTCGTCGCTTTAAACAGTCTTTGATTCTGTATCCAGTCAGACGCAGTTAAATCAAACGATGTCCGAGAGCTTCAGTTATCGGTCTGGTCGCACCGCGGTGCGTTTGAGGACGCTGTGGTATTTGCTGTGTTGTGGTGTTGGTGACATTCAGACTGCTTTCCATGAACTATAATCATTTAAATTATTACGATGATCTTTGTGAATAACAACAATAAATAAAGCGCACAGACAGACTGGTGTTGTACTCTCATTGTTAGACTTCACACAGATTCACATCAATAACACGACACACTGTCTGCAGGAGGATCCTCATCTCCTCACCAACAAATCTATTAAAACATTCTCCTGCTCACACACAGTCAGAGAACCACATGTGGATTCATCCGCCACTGAAAATAGTTCCCATAAAACCGCACCATTCCCCAGATTGTACAGCATATAACGAGATCGTGTTAGCGTGATGGATCACTTCTATGAAACACCGTCAGCGCTGATGTTTTCAGACTGTAGATGAAAGATGGAGTGGGATCATGTGACGAAGCTTAAATATGATTGTTGGATCAAAGCATGGAGCCACAGCACAAGCAAACACGGTGCACAGGTCCAGTTAGCAGCTGCCTGTCAGTCAAAGAGGCCACGCCCCTAATCAATTACAGTTTAAACAGGTGAGTTAGAAAATACAGTTGTAAACCTGTAACACGGTGCTCACTGCTGGGAGTCGGCCTCTGGTGGTCGTGGGAGGAACTGCAGTGTTTCAGAGCTCCACACTGGCTGGAGGCTGAGACTGAACTAAGCAGACCTGCTAATCTAGTTTAAATGTCGTTTTTCTAATGAAGCTGGTGGGCGGAGCCTCACAGAGACGGTGGGCGGAGCGAGACGGTTTGAGTCTAAACACTGGACCTGCTGAACAAACATTTTGTCCTTTCAGCGTCAGTCTCAGTAACGTGTTCCACAGACGTGCTCCCGTCTGATTAGAGCAGCGAGCCAATCAAAACAGCTGATAGATTATTGATCATCTCACAAACTGAAGCTCAGTTACTGAAAGCTGCACGGCCTTCATCGCTTCTATCGGGGATCATCATTTTATTCTTCATTCAATGTGATTATTAGACATTCATTTACATTAGGTTGAATTAGCATTTAATTGGAAGTTTTGCTGTTGCTGTAACAGAAGCCAAAGAACCCTGCACACCCCCACAGTCACTGTAGAGCCAGGAGGGCCAAACGTTTCCCTGACAGGGGCAACGTGGCCGAGCGTCCGTGGTTCACTGGCTTCTTCACAGTTTTTAAAGTCATGGAATTAAAATTCACTCTCCTCCTCTGACCTTCGACACGGCTCCTTCATCTGGAGACAAAAGTCTTTAACACTCTCCAAACTTCACACAAAAGAAGACGAAGCAGCGGTCGGCTGCAGAGAACCGTCACCTCCACCCGCAGGAGCGTCGGTGCGTTCGCCGGCTCTCTGACCCCCGACCCCGACGAAGGCGTCCCGTTAGAAGTTGGGTTTGTGCTTCTTGACCTCCACCATGAGGTGGTGGAGGTTGATGAGCTCGGAGCGGACGGCCAGGCTGCGGAACGTGGGCTGGTTCAGGACTTTGTGGAAGCCGTGGTAGTACTGGATGAGCTGCGTCAGGGCGCCCTGCGGGAGGAGGATGTGACTCACGTTAGTAAAACTAAACACATAACCTGAAGTTCAAACCATTTACAGCGCGTTTCTTCTCAGCTTGTGAAGCTGAACTAGAACCACAGGTTTGTGTCCTCACTGTGTCTGAAGCAGGCGTCAGTTCTGTGAGTGGGCGCATGAAACACGCCTTATTAATGCGAGCGCGCTCAGAGCCTGAAGCAGAGAGCCGGCGAATTAGAACCCGGCTGTGTTGGTCGTGCATCCCGCTGGTGATCGAGGTGAACGAGGCAAAAATCTGAAGAGTAACATGAACTGTGAACTTATGATAGCGTGTCACAGCTGTGTGATCGCTGCCTCGCAGCGTGTCCCTCAGGCTGATCCACTCTAGCACTGATGTTGCTGTGACTGTGCAGTCAGACACACTCATGGTTACAAACATCATTGTTCCTGTTTTTATTGATGAGTTCTGCTTCTCAAATATGAAAATGTGCATGTTTTGTTCTCAGTTTAATCTTCTTTAACATTGTTTAGTGTGTCTCGTTTCACTCTCACACGCCTCTGCAGGTTATTTTATACTTTATTGACCATTTATTTTTCTTCACTGTTTTGCATCCGTTTGGAGACATTTTCTCACTTTTTGGACCTTTTATGTCGTTTTTGTCGTCGTTTTAAATCTTTGTTTTAAATTTTGTGTCACTTTGTAGCCAGTTTGTATGTTTTTGTCCCTTTGGAAACCTGGTGTCACGGCACAGTTAGCCCACAGAGGCTGTGTGGCACACCTGCCGCCCGGCTCACCTGGATGATGCTGGTTCCATTTTTGAAGTTGGTGAAGGACCTCATGACGTCCTGACTCATCGCCTCCACCGACTGTTTCCATGTGCTGGAAAACCCCCGAACCAGCTGAGTGATTCGAGCTGCACACACACACACACACACACACACACACACACACGCATTAAGTTTCAGTTTCCGTGTGCATGCTGACTCTCGGTTTCCTTGCCATCGTGTTGCTGGGGTCAGCTTCCTGTCAAACATGCTGGTCAAACAAAACAAAGAACCACAGCGAGCACACACGACGTGGTGAACAGGAAGTGGGAACCTGACTCTGACTGACATGAAAGCACAAAGACTGAAAGGGAAATAAAGCTGCTGGTTACTCTGGAAAACAAAACCCAAGGCTGAGGTGAGAGAAGCACGCTCGCTCTGCCGCTGACAGCCGCAGACGATGACGCGGAAACCAAAACGAATAACCAGCTCGATTTACTCCTGAATCTAATCCGTCCACGTCATCATTACGGATTCTGACATCACGGTGAGCTAACTGTAGAAATAACAGACAGAAAGGAATCGGCCAATCAGACGACAGCTTTACTCACATCCTCTTTCAAACACAGCAGGCCAAAGCACACCATCTCACATGTGACACCTGAACCTTCACAGCAAAGGTAAAGATATTTTCTCACCTTCGTCGTTCTTCAGCCGGTCCAGCTGCCCTTTCTCCATCAGCGCCTCGGCCTCCTTCACAAAGGCGATCATCCCTCCGAACGGCGGAGAGAGAATCTCCTCGATGAACTCCTGCAGAGGACGAGAGGAGGAAGGAAGACGACAGGATCAGGAACTAAAGTGTTCGAAGTTACTTAGAAATCTAGTAAAAGTACTTTCAAGCTTAAAACAGCCGTTCACGTGCACGCTGACCTAAGCTGTTACACGTTTATAAAGTGTGAAAATATTTTCACCACAGCAGATCACCTGCTGCCTCCACCTC